>NC_057803.1:301692935-301694334 GCF_018294505.1 Triticum aestivum | reverse complement strand
TAGGATATCCCTGGCTGTTAGGATGGATGGTAATACGAGGCAAAGTTTTACCCTACTTCAGATCGGACCCTTGCAGTTGAAGAAAGAGCCTACTCCTGGTACTGTATATTAGTGATAGGGGTGTGTACAAAGTATACGTGAATACCAGGCATTGTGCATGTGTGTATACTATCGACGAACTAGCCCCCAAGCTTGTCTAACATACTAAGGGCCTAGGGTTACAAATCATATATAGTCGGCTTATCACTAGTGGGGATAGAGTCCTCCGCGACTTTGGTAGCTTCTTGTTGTACGTCGAGTCCTCGACATGGGTCTTCATATAACACGTCTCGGTCCAACCTATATGTGGCGCAGGATGGAACCGACCCATGAGACTTCATGTTGACCCACCACAACTAGAAATGATGTGCCCACCACACCACACACGCAATCAGCCACTAAGAAAATAAGCATATACAATAGTACAACGGTATCTAGCTCATGATACGTCTCCATATTTTGTTGATGACACTGACGGACTTTGCATTTGATGCGTGCTCCGTATTTTGTTGACGACACTTACGGTCATTGTATTTGAAGCAAAAGCACGATATGGTCACTGGACTTCAGAATAAGCTCATCACAGTCACCACATACATTTTGTCGTACTAACCAACATGTGGTTGGATGGTTAGAGGACAGTGGTTTCTCGAGCCCATCAAGGTTAAAGTCCCGGTGCTCGCATTTATCTTGTGTTAATTTCAATATTTTCTGGCGATGTACATTCAGCGGGAGGAGACGTTCCACTCGACTATGAGGCACCTATGGTGACTTCGTAAAATCTCAAGATCATATATGCTGGCCGACTCTCTCGAAGGTGCTCATAGGGGTAGGGTTCGCGTGTGTGCACTTATAGCGGTGAGTGCTTGCGCGTATATATGAGCCCTTGCGTCTGTACCGTGTTAAACAAATACATATCATGATTATACGATCACTGGCTCACCCGTACAACTCCGTATTTTGTTGATGACACAATCAATTAACCAGTCAAACGTTCCACGCGGCGCAACTAGTGTTGCACCATTGGGGCGCATAACCGTGGGGCCCACCTGTCAGCCCGTATATGAAAGAAAGAAATGGTAGTTTGAGTCTGTACTGTGTTAATAAAATAGGAGTACATTTTAGGGTGATCATACGGTCACTGGCTCACCATACAACTTCGTAATTTGTTGATAACATGATCAATTGATCAGTCAAACGGTCCACATTAAGCAGCACACATTACCATAGGGCCCACCCGTCAGCGCGTATATGAAGGACATAAATGGTAATAAATTAGTGGTCGGTGGGTATTCAAAGTCGTGAGACCTCTGGTTGGCAGTCACCGGCGGTTGGAGGCGTTCATTGGACGGTGGGGTGG
>NC_057803.1:301681290-301692658 GCF_018294505.1 Triticum aestivum | reverse complement strand
AGGGCGGGCCGGCCGCGGGTGGCTGGCGGCTCAGGAGGGTGGAGTTTGATGATAAACTGTAGGCCCTTGATTTCGTATCCAACGGCTGGAAAATCTAATGGCCAGAGATGAAAAAGTCAGTCGACTGATGTGTAGCCTCACCCTGCACGTACACATGCACGCATGCATGTAGGCGTGCAACACTGACACGTACACACGCATGCATGCTCGCGTGCAACACTGACACATACACATGCACTCATGAACACACGCACGTAAGCACCCATACATGCAACACTGAAATGTACTCTTGCACGCACGCAACACTCGCACACCTGCATGCATACAGCACACGACTCAAGACACATGCTCAACCTATACGTGCATGCACCCTTTGTTAAGGACATGGATTGTTACGGGTATTAATCAATCATATCTGTGATAAGAAGAACATTGATGTTTGCAGCGGTATTTATGAATCACAACGTATCAAACGGGCTATCAACATAGTAGGCTTATCTACATGAAAAAGATGATGTCACACTCAATGAACAATCATCAGTTTATGAAATGCCCGCTTCTGACTGCCCTGGCCCACCAAAGGTTCCTTTGCTGTGCGCTGCCTGTGTTGGGTCACTGACATGCAGGCCAGGCACCCAAAGAGCCCACACGTCAGTGGAAGAACGGCGCGGTGTCCTAGGTCAGAGTCGAGGGCGCCACTCGCGGCATGCCCGGCTGAACACGCCTCCGTGCTGAATTCAAACGCCTCCATGAAACCCGCCCGTGTGGAATCTGAGAAACCCACTCTAGACACACGTCCGTTCATGACTGGGCCGGCATTAAACGCAACACCGGCCGAGCTCCTCCCGTCTGCCGTCTATTTAATCTCCTATTTAAACGAGGCCAAACACCGGCCAAGAATCGCACACCTCCACCGCTCCCCTATATCCTCCACCATTTTGTCCACACTTACAATGGCTTACAAAGAGTAATTATTCCGCATCCAAGCCGGCTGGGTAGCCCACCAGATACGAGCTATGCAGCTTGCTGATCCACCTCCCTCCCCTCGCCCGATGGAGCCAGTTGCTGCCCCAAGTCGGCGCGCGGTTCAACAACTCGCCACTCTAGGATAGCTCGACGAGGAGCGGCGCACGGGCGTCGTTGCTGCCGTCCACGCTGCCGCCTTGTACCGAGTCTCCCATTTCTGTGGCCGAGACTCCCATGCCGGCGGCCGCGCCATGCAAGCAGCGACGGAAACCGGGTGCATGGAGAGCGACGAGTCGGTGCCAGCGCCTCCACGTCCGCCGCCATCATCGAGGAGTAGAACACGGGAGGCCGCCGCCGCCTGGGTCCCATGAAGGCCACCGCGGAGGCGACGCCGACGTACACAACAGGTGTCTTGCCGGATCCTTTTGTTGCGAGGACCTTCGTCGACCCCGCATGGGCTCCAAGGAAGAGGGGAATGTTAGGATGAACTTGAGCCGGTGCCGTCCACCATCATCTTCGGCACCAGCCTATGATATTAGTTGGGCAGTGGGGAAGCGAGCCATCCTTTGCGCTGAAGCATATACCTCCTGGGCTCCTGGCAGTCCGGTGATCGTGCTGCCAGACATGAGGAACACAAATCGATCGGCGGGCGACCATTTAGGCCAGGTGTTATATAACTATGATGTCCAGAACTAGCACCTCGTAGTTCATTTGAATGTAATGAAATATGTCATGTTTGTATGAAAATCCGGTATTTTATATGAATTCTGTCGTTGTTTATATGAAATATCAGTTTGTCTACGTGTTTGCATGAATTTCGTCCGGTTGGTTGAGTTGCTGTCATAATGTGTGCGGCTACGGTTGGATGGCGTAATTTGCGAGTCACCGGTCAGTCTGCGGGCGGCTCGGGCGGCATTGTGGGACAAAAAAACATAGGTCGTGCAAGCTCGTCTCCAACATGCGCGTTGGAGGATGCATGACAGCATGAGCACCTGAGCCATTCCTCGTTCATCGGTGGCAAAGGCACCGGTGGAGAAAAGGGTCACCAATATTTTGGCTACCCCGGGCAAGATCCAAACAGCCCCTCCCAACAGATTCAAATCCCTCGTTCTCTGTGGAATTTTGCCAGGTGTTGTTTTCATGGACTAGCAAGATGCCCGTGCATTGCACGGAACATCAAGATGCATTTTTTTACAAACTCCCGCATGCATGTAAGGGATAATTAATGTCTTCCTTTGCTAGTACGATGAGGCAAACACCATTAATATTGCATTGATTAGTGTTAGTGGCCTTGTATATCTGCAAATTGTAATTTTGATAGTGGCCCCTTGTATATAAAAATGGAGGGAGAAAGATGAGAGATAATGTGAGGAGGAGTGGGCGTGGTGGTGACTGGTGGTCGGACTGGGCGGAGGCATGGGGATGGATGGCGCATCATGTCTAGGTTTGTATCTCTCTCACACACATCCACGTAGGTGGGGGACGTGCACGAAGAGAAGAGGTGCACGCACGGTGCACGTACTCCCATCTGTTTCCCAACCAGACCCGTGTGGGTACACGATGGAGCTCATTTCTGTACGAAAAAGGCAGCCCACGTGGTAATTTGGCACGTGTACTGGTTGTCCACTTGGTGGAGGGAGGATCGTCTACCACGGGTGAACAAACAAATTGCAACTTGACACGTTATGTTAAATTAAAAAAAAGAGGCAAACCATGTGGGGCCTACCTTAGAGGCAAGGCTCTATACACTGGAGTACTTTTGATGTGTCCCGTCAACTCGCAGAATGAGGAGAAGCTTGCTTAATAGGCCGTCTCCCCCGCCTACAGGCGCGGTGGCTCGCAGGATGAGGTGAAGCTTGCTTACGAGTAGTAGTAGTAGTAGTACTACTACTACTACTACTACTACTACTGTACGCCTTTACGCCCGCTCCCTCGCCCACACGCGCGGTGGCTCGCAGCACGAGGAGAAAATTTTACTACTCCCTCCGTTTACTCCTCGTCCCTACTACATACTTTGGTTAGTACTCCCTCCATTTACTTATACAAGGCCACTGTAAAAAATACATTTTGCATCTATACAAAGCCACAAATAGTAATCGAGACAAAAGTTACTACTCCCTCCTTTCCAGTTTATGGCTCAATTTCAAAATATCTCCAACCAAGCTAGACGGTGAGTGGTCGAATTAATTTCGTAGTTTGCACAAGTAATTAGTATGCTCGTTTTTCTCAAGAAGTTATGTTTACCGAGGCATTAAATAAAACAAATGCATGAATGACCACTAAATTTCCATGAACTTGTACATGCATTGGTTAGTTTCCTCTTGACACTGCTTGCGTCGGGTGATCTAACGCACCTCGAAATCCATCCAACATGTAATGGTACTACTACTAGTATAGTAGGATTGAGACTTATCAAACGGAAAAACGAATGTTTTTTAGATGAGCCCTATAAACCCTAGTGGGTACGTACTCCGTAAAAACAGATTTTTCCAAAACTAAGTCGCTCCCTTTCATGAATTCTGTAGTATACTCCTCCATCGATGCTCCCTTTCATGAATTCTGTAGTATACTCCTCCATCGATGCTCCCTTTCATGAATTATGTACTTCCTGTCGCCGACATGTGGGACATATAGCAACCAGGTCGACGTGTCAAGCACCAAATAACAGTGCAGAACAGCAAGGGGGACGCACCCCACTTGTACCGACCCAGTAGTAGTAATGAGCAATGAGACGTCAAATCACAATGCCACACCTTCCCAGATGGACAAAGCAACCATTATTTCACACTTCGGTTCACCATCATCTCAAACCACGTAGTATTGCTTCCGCCTTAAGAGGGACACGCGCATCGTCTTGGTACATCATGACACGTGGGACCGCATGACAGGCCATGCTCCCCCGCCGATCACTCGGTAAAATCACCTCATTTTTACTATATGGCATGCACGTCGTTCTAGGTTTACTACATGGCATGCACGTCGTTCTAGGTTGAGAATTTAACTGGCTATATATGTGATGAATAGTACTCTAGCCTTTTAAAAAATGTATACTTTTGTACATTAGTACTATCGATGGATTGCGCCATGGAGCAAAAATTGAAATTAAAAAAAGGTGGTACATATAGAGAGCGCTCGTCGTGAAATTATGCATATAGTACTATTAAAAAAGCTAGTACGTGCTTAATTGGGGTGCTAAATTCTATTAAAGAAATACTAGTAGTATGTACATACTAAAGAGTTAAAGTAACGAGAAGAAACATAACATAGTTCTGCTGGGGGCTCAACACAACACACCCCTCAAATTAAACTAAGCACACCTGAAATTAAACTATGCAACTAATCCGGTAGACACTGCATTAGAAGTTTAGAACCACCATGAGCAACGACACTGCCACCTTACTCGGAGTCCTCGTCCACGTCCTCGACTTCGTTCTTGTCCCTCTCCCTCTTGGCCGATACTTCTTTGCTTGAACTGCACACTTGGCTGTTGCTCTTCATCCAACCCTTGTAGATATTGAAACAAAGGTAGCCATCCATTGTAGCATAGTGGATGAGGTCTATATCTAGTACATTCCGCTGACATGCATGACGATGAAACGTGTAATGAGGTTTCTCCAGTTTACGGTACGAAGGATGAACCATGGCTCCTGCTAGGGTCAGCACTGAAGGTTGAGAGGAGGACACCAGGCTTGCCTTCTGGAGATTGAAGGGTTGGCCTACAACGAGACCTATCCGACGCAGGACATCCCTGTCGTTCTTAAAGCCTACAGTAACAAATTTCACACTTTTGTCCTTGAGGAAGTTCTTAAAATCCTGGCACTCAACGTCGGCATGGCATATGTGGTAGACCAAGAAAACGTTATTTACGCAAACCTAGATCACGACGGGCTTCTTCCTCTCTTCGTCGTTTAGATCCTTCTCTTGTCCCAGGACTGTGCTGTAGTCAACATCTAGCCCAGCGACCCACTCATCATCTGAGTTTTCAAACATGCGTCTGAAGCGAGAAAGGCATCCTTTCACCATCGCGGAAGAACGGGTGTAGATGACGTCGAACTCATCGCCGGTGATGGTTCTAACCTTGTACTCACCGCCGATCGTGGAGATTTGGGACGCCATAGATTTGGGAGGAGGGTTAGGATTAGTGGAATTGCCATAATGTGAATGGACGGGATGACTAGGAGCGAACAGCCGTGGTATTGAAGGACGTGCGGGGACGAGTAGGAGCGAACTGCCAGTGTGCGAACGGCATGGTAGTGGCTTTCCATTCTCCCATGATACAGGCTTCCGAGAGCACTTGGATCTGAGATCGAACGGTTGCATGGCGTGATTCTAGACCTATGGGTGAATATCCTATCCTGGAGGGTTATTCTACAAATTTTCAGCAACTTAGCATGCGACCATTTGATTTCAGATCCAAGGGCTGCCAGGAGCCCGTATCATGGTCACGCCTACCACGACCGTCGCGTCGCTCACGCGGTCGCGCCCTTGGAGATTTAACACGGTGCGTTAGGCTATCTAATGTTGGCATGTCATACATAGTCATCACTTAGTCACTCATACTACAACAAGGTTGGCTATAAGTGTATTTTTTACTCCTCTCTATCTCTTTCTTTGTACTCCCTCCGTCCCATAATATAAGAACGTTTTTGACACTAGTGTAGTGCCAAAAACGTTCTTATATTATGGGACACAGGGAGTACTAGTATTTATTGCATTTGCCAAGGAGTGACCTCTTCCAATGAAATGGTGTTGCTAAGTTTGCTTCATTTAATTAGCTATAGACTCAAAATTGTCTTTTCACCTAGGTACACGTGCTTAGCACCATTTCTTCCTTAGGTCACCAAACTAGTCTCTCTCTTCTTGATTAACTTGCCACATCAGACTTTATGCCTATGTGGCAAGCTTAAGCACCTGTAGGAGCAAGTAAAAGTAAGTACAATAGTGTGCTTTACATGGGATTTTTGCATATGTGGCGGAAAGAGAGGCTAGGAGAAAGTGGAGAAGTGGGCTCTCATGCAAGAGCCAACCTCTACTACATGGTGGAGCATTGGAAGAGGCACCTGTATGGATGTGGTCAGGAATCAGGAGAATCACGCCGGTCATAGCGCCACAGTTAAAATGTTAATGGCAAGTCAAATCATGGGGCCCCACCTGTCCAGCAGTAACTCGCTGTCAAATCACACAGCCCTACGTTTGCAGCAGCCTACTCCCTCGTCTTCTCGCGTCTCTATCGAACCGACTAGGCGGAACTCCCCGACTACCGCGCAGGAAAAGCCCTGCCCTCGACTTTTAAATACAACTACATCCGCTAAAGAATCCAATGATATACTTTTTGTGACATAGTAACTCATATTTAGTTAGTCAAATGGATGACCTAGAACTAAGGGAAGGCCCTACAAACCGAGACGCCTAAAAATAAAAAAACCAAGACGGAGAGGGTAGTTCAGCACGTATCTTTCTATATCAATATAGTCGGGATTCACCAAGGAGCAAAACCAAGTGGTAGGCTACTCTTGTCATGTTGGCGTGTCAACTCAAGCAGGGTCAGTCCACACACAAAATGGCGACAAACTTAAAAGGACCGCTTTGGCCGACATGTGGCTCATCCACCGTCTTGTTCCACGTGCGAAGCACCAAATTATAGTTTGGAGCAACGGTTGGAATTGGAGGCACCCCGGTCGTAGCGCCGCAGTAGTAGTAAATGAGCGATGAGGGGTCAAATCACAAAGCCCCACCTTTCCCGCATTAAGTTGGACGGATGAAGCAACCATCATTTCACTCTAGGGTGCAAGAGCATAAAGAAAAGAGAAAACAATGGTGCGTGCGGCAGCTACCTAGGGCACCCTAGGGTAGGGGTCTCCACTACAGATCCTTTTTTTGAACGCGCCTCCACTACAAATCGTCTTCTCCCTCGTCCTCTTGAAGAAAACCGATGATGAGTGCATTGGTAGGGTTTGTAGGAGTATTACGGCATGCGGGGCCACGTCATAGAAAACGGGTTCCAGTCGACGCCTTAAATATGTGTGGGTCGCTAGGTTTTACGGGAACGAGGCAGCATTTTGGGTTCGGGGAATAGTGGAGATATAGTATGTACAAAAAATTGTGGACATAGGTTCGACCGAAAGGCAATGATGCATGGTCCCTGCATCTTGATGTACCCGGGGCCGCGTGAAATTGGCTACTCTTCTCAAAACTAGTAAGGTACACATGTATTCAATGCATGACATTTCTAAACCAAATTATGAATAAATACACACTATAGTATATAAAGCTTTGAGTCATATATGCATGATGTAGATGTTCGTTTAGTTCTTATAGTTCATCTCATTGAAAATCAATTAGTTTTATAAAAATGTTAAGATGCATGGGGTTGTGCATTGTAAATCATAAAGTAAAAAACAAATAATGGCAATTCATTTATAAAAAAATAATCAATTATGATACAGAAGATTCTAGAACAAAGGAGAAGTGCTTGTGTTTTGAGGTTTGCGAATTATGCTTAAGTTCAACCATGGAGTCTTCTACATTGTACATGTGGCAGATCTGGAGGAATGTTGATGATATCCAACGGCCAGTAGTGCTCGGATTTGCCTATCTCTGCATTGTCGGGTTAGCTTCATCCAACGAGCATCTTTCAAAGTTATTGGCACACTATATAGTTCTTGTGCCATAGTTGCATGTTTTGGGAAAAAGCTGCTAGTGGGTTGTACTTTCTATTTAGGAATAGAAGATGTATACATGGAAGTTGTAGGGAAAGAGATGACATGGAGCATCTCAATTCCTATGAGTAGGGATTGGAAAAGAGATGTCATTTGGTTCACATCATAGGAACTTTTCTATTGAATCTAGAGATGACATGTATCTCAATTCCTATGAGGAGGGATTAGAAAAGAGATATAATTTGGTTCATATAATAGGGACTTTTCTATTGAATATACGCTAATGTTTATTTTCCTTTGAAATTAAGGGAGTATAGGAATCCATTCATATGAACCAAGTGGCTCTAAAGCTATAGAAATGATATCATGTTTATTTACTTTGAAATGTGGAGTATATGAATCTATTCCTATGAACCAATTGGCTCTAAAGGAAAAAATCCTATAAAAATCATATCATATAGAGTTCCTATGATATTCCTCGAGACTAAAGGATACTTGAAATTGCTGCGGGTGATACGATAGTCTTTCTTTGTAGACTCCTCACCATCTTTATAGTTACCTCTCAAAGACGAATGAAATGATATATACATGGTATTCTACATGTGCAATTTGGTAGACAAAAACTCGTTAAAAGTTTGCGAGGTTTGAATTTTCAATAAAGCTATATGCACTGCATTTCAGAACGGAGGGAGAATACGACAGTTGCTAACACTCACGTGGAAGATTTGTGTGTAGGAGGAGTGGCTGTTCTGTTAAATGACATGGCAAAACTGACACTGTCAGATGCCGATCTAACAGTTCTTACGGTGTTGGTCAGGAAAAGGCTTGTGGCAAACGTTTGTCGGATAATGATTTACGGACACATGCATTGTATTCATACGTGCCCCCCTCTCTCCCACGCACACACACCCTCACGAGTCACGACTCTCCCAAGTCCTCTCGCAGACTCGCACGTCGCACCCACCGTCTATTTGTAGGTAGATGTCACACACATATGTGATCTTCACACCCTACCCTCAAAACTTCTATAAAACAAAAGACGGTGCACACATTTTATTTTAGCTCACACGTCACATACTTATACTATTACTCTTGCGGCGAACGTTCTTTGGGCATAGTATATTGTACTCTCATGAAGAGAAGCGGTGCACGCACGTACTAGTTCTCTCACACCCACTTGCAGTTAAACATAGGAGCGCATTTTTTTGAAGCTAGTACAACAAAATCACTCCACTATATATAAAAGCAGGAGCCTTAGCCCTTGCTTTACTAGGGTTCCTCTCGTTCACTCTTCATGCTCTCCAGATCTAAGCAACACATAGGTGGCCACACTCTCTCTCAGCTCATGGCTGGTCACAAATCCGGCCGGACAACCTCGACCGGGGCAGGGGCGTAGGTGCATCGTTCACGCTGTCGTCGACGGCGAGGGAGGAGACCAACGACTGCCCGCGTGTCCCGATCGGTGGCCGTGTCGTTCTCTCTGAGAGAGCACCGGCTCGGGAGGGCCTCTGACCCCTTCTTCCTCCCTGCGATATTGTGGCCAAGATGCAACATCCCGACGACGTCTTTGCCACATGCCGATGACCCTCAGGTATATATTCCTTCAAAACCTGCCTTGCTCTACTGCCCTAGATCCCTTCGTGTGGATCCTTTTCTACTTCCGTCCGCTGTTCCAAAGCCACCTAGACTTCTACTATTATTAGAAGTAAAGCTAGTTGATACAGTCGACTCAAAGTGTTGGTTCGAACCGGGAAGAAAGTGGGAAAGCTGTAGCATGAATCTAGGACTTGGTTCTAAGAGGAAACGAGGGAAAGTAGTAATATATGTCACTATTTAAATAATCGTATTTCGTATTTGCGCAAACAAGGATGTTTGTCTCCATATCATTTTGGGATGTCTGTCTCCATATCGTTTCTATCCGCACAATCAAAAGCATACACCTCAGTTTTAGTACAACTGCGCAAAATGAGATGGCTATCCCTCGGTGCCGTCGTCTAACCTCCCGTCCTCAAGGTATCCCTACATTGGTTGTAACTAAGGTAGAATGACCAACACAATCTAAAAGAAGCTGATTCGTACATTTTACTTCCTGATTGCAGTGCAGGGACGAGCGAAAACAACTGCATCTGAGTCCGGAATGGACTTTCTACCAGTTCATCTATGGACCGAGGACTAGCTGGCACGGCTGCATGGTGGTTTTTTGGACAGGTGCGTGGACAAGAGGCATTGTGGTCTGCTTATTTTTGCAAATAGCGGTGCTTAAATTTAGTGGAATGCACAAGCATTTCAGCTGGTCAGTACACTGCATGGTTCAGTTCAGCATTCCAGGTGAGACCACAATTATAATTGGTTATTCTGGAATGAGAGAACCTAACCCTGGATGGTGGCAACAAGAAAAAACCAGAGTGAACTCCAGGAAATTTAAGCCTGCTGGGAGGCCCTTTGCTCAGAGAAGCCTTGCTTGTTTTTTCCTGATTTGTAAACATTCTCACAACTTTGTCTTTTGCTATGAACTAGTATATGTTTGTTATGTTCAATGAATCATTCAGATGTATAAAATTGCTTAACTTATGCTTTTCAAGTTTTTTATGAAGACGAGTTTAATGTGAGTGTTCCACATGAGCGCTGGACTAGTGTGTGAGCATTTGGAATTTATTACATTGTGGCCTCAATTAAGTGCATGAACCACTGTAACAAGATACACAGATGCTTATATGTCAGACAACAGATTGTTGATTGTTAGCTGGTCGATAGCCTAGTGTTGAAGCGAGCTGAGCCAATGTGCCGTGTTTCGTGCAACTGCTTACAAGTGGGGTAGCACCAACAGTGTTTACAAGTACTTATGTATACGTCGGTGCACGGTTCTCGAACGAGTGCTCTATTTCATCAAAACACACACTGCTCGTATGATAAACCGTAACAACTTATGTCTTACCATGCCATAACGAGGACGCATCTGTTTCGGCAACAATTACGATGGTTATCACATGATTCACGGGCACACAAAAGTAGTAGCAGTTCCCATAGACGAATTCAAACAGAGTACTAGCCCCAGAGGGGTCGATAACAGGCACGGTTCGGATAATTATACACAATCCAAACTACTATTAAACACTAGCTGGGGCAACTATTTCATGCCTCGATCTAATTTGGGCTGGACACAAGGTGGACCTTGCCATGAACATCATCGAGGACGTCCTGCAGCTCAATCCTGTGAACCTTCATGAAGATAACCTTGTGGCCTTGCCACTGATAAACTTGTTTGTGGAGGCATGCCATGTCATCTTCCTGCGTAAGCTTGACAAGAATAGTATGCCTCACAAACGAAGGAGTAGCTTTTAACTTCTTGTGCTTTAGTACACCCTGGACAACACGCCTGACAACAGTGAGGCTGGAATACAACTCTTCATTGGTATAACTGCAAATGGCTTCCAGGATCCAACAGCCTAAGAACTCTGTTTTCCCAGTGTGTATATTCAGGTCGTCCGCCTCATAGAGAGTGACATGTGCAACCACACAATCCTTGTCCGCATCAGGGCTCTAATTGAAACAGAAACAAATTCCGAATTACTTTTCAGTATAAGAAACACAAGTTATTTAAACCACTATGTATAGCATGGCATCGAAGCTAATAAAATTTTGCATTATTAATCACCACATACTTCCTTTTCTAGAAAAATCACCACATACTTAGATGAAAAACCACAATCGAGATCGGCAAAGAAGGAAATCATCTTGGGCAG
>NC_057803.1:301369830-301372146 GCF_018294505.1 Triticum aestivum | reverse complement strand
CCGCCGGCCATCGCGGCACGCCGCCGCCGCCCGCCGGCGCTCGCCCGCGCGCGCCCACCGGCGCGTCTCTGCGGCGTCCCACGTCCGAGCCGGCCGGATCCGGCGAGATCCGGCCCGGTCCCCACCTTCTCCGGTCACCTCGAGCTACTCCGGCGAACTCCCCGGCCATCCTCGGTTCGCGTGCACGCTGGATCTGGATCTAAGAAGAAACCCTAGGGGTTGACCTCGTTTTTCCCCTAGGTCTCCATTATTTTTCTAGCACATTTCATCATGCCATATCTCATCATCCGTAGCTCCGTTTTGCACGTGTGATATATCAAATTGTTCATCTGGATGTGCACTTCATTTCATTCCATTGCACCATGCTTGTTTGAGTCCATCTTGATGCCCTAAATGCTGTTGCAAGAGTGCTATGAAATGTTAGTTTCTGTTTCTTAACAGATTATGGACATTTGTCATTTTTTCCATGTTTAATGTGTGCCTCCTATGAACTTGAGCCCTACATGTGTTTTGGGATATGTCATGCCATCTTTACAGGGGTGTATGACATGTATTTTTGTGATCTTTGTGGTGACTATCACAAGCATGCAATGTAGCTCTCGTGATGTTGCTGATTTCAGGGACTTAGAATTCTTCTAAGTCTTTTCCCTGATGTTATTTTTATGCCATGTATTCATGTTGCTACAGAGTGACCCATGCCTCTTTTGAGCATGTTCAGTAAGGATGATTTTGAGATATTGTTATGTTCTATCCATCCATGTCTTTGTTTGCAATTATGGAGTACCCTAGAATGACTCTATCTTGCTCTACTTTTGCTATGAAATGTTCCTGGCAGATTGTTTACATTTTATTCAATTCTGCCGAGGTTGTTGTAGTTGATCCTTGCATTCTATGAGATGGTTCTTGCCATGGTTAGCTTCTTGATCATGTCTTCTTTCTGGGGGTATGCTTAGTTTGTCATGCAATGCCTTGTGGTGAGTGCATCGAGCTCGCAAACATGCCTATGCAACTCTGATTTTGCCATGTCCAGTTTTTCTGTAAAGTCTAAATCTGTTAACGAAACTTGCTATGTTTACATGGGTGCCATCATATCTTCTGTTCCTTTTTGGCTTATGGTCAGTAAAGGACTTTTGTTATATGCTTTGAGTAGTTTCATGCCATGCCTTGCTTTTCCATGATATGTTCCTGTAGCATGTTGTTGTCTTGCTCTAAACACTGCTTCCTGATGTTAAATCCTGACAAGTTATTTTCAGGAAGTCTGTGAACCTGATATATTTTGCTCTTTTGCCATGCTTGTTTGAACCTGTTATTATGTTATTTGGCCGTAGCTCAGTGTTCATACTTGGTCGAGCATCTTGACTGAATCACTGCCATGTGCTTTGTTGCTATGTTAGAGTGCAGTAGCTTAGTTTCTTGTTGCATTTTAGATGGCATCGTGTTGTTAATGGCAGATTGGTGCCATTATTGTTTTGCTTGGCATTCGCAAACTGTGCATCAGTTTCCGGTGATCTTTATATCGATTTTGACCAAAATCAACTCATCTTTCCAGCGGCACTCTTGGTTTTCCAAGTTGAGGCCTGGTCCAATCTTTCCTTTCCGAAGCATGCATATGCATTTCATATCACATCCCGCATATCATGCCATGTTTTGCATCATGTTGCTTGCGCATTGCACCGTGGTTGATTGTGGTTCCCTTAGCTTGTGTTCTTGCTTTGGGTAGAGCCGGGAGACGAGTACGTGATCGAGGAACCCGTTGAGAATGCTTACGAGGATCAAGCTTACGTCAACTCGGAGAACTTTGCAGTCAAGATGACCATACCCTCGAAATCACTTCTATCTTTGCTTGCTAGTTGATCGCTCTTTTGCTATGCCTATGCCACGATACCTACCACATGCTATTTCATGCCTCCCATATTGCCAAGTCAAACCTCTAACCCACCTTGTCCTAGCAAACCATTGTTTGGCTATGTTACCGCTTTGCTCAGCCCCTCTTATAGCGTTGCTAGTTGCAGGTGAAGATTGGAGTTTGTTCCTTGTTGGACCATGTTTACTGTTGGGATATCACTACTATAACTTGTTTACTTTAATGCATCTATATACTTGGTAAAGGGTGGAAGGCTCGACCTTATGCCTAGTGTTTTGTTCCACTCTTGCCGCCCTAGTTTCCGTCATACCGGTGTTATGTTCCTTGATTTTACGTTCCTTACACGGTTGGGTTATAATGGGAAGCCCTTGACCGTTCACCTTGAATAAAACTCCTCCAGTAAGGACCAACCTTGGTTTTACCATTTGCCACCTAGCATTTTTCCCTTGGGT
>NC_057803.1:301362541-301369661 GCF_018294505.1 Triticum aestivum | reverse complement strand
TGCTCCTCTGAGTGTTGGTTCGAAACGGGCATCCTGTGTGGCCACCTCGGGGCAACTCAAGGGTTGGTTTTACTCGTAGCTTGACCTATCTGGTGTGCCCTGAGAACGAGATACGTGCGACTCCTATCGGGATTTGTCGGCACATCGGGCGGCTTTGCTGGTCTTGTTTTACCATTGTCGAGATGTCTTGTAACCGGGATTCCGTGTCTGATCGGGTCGTCCTGGGAGAAGGAATATCCTTCGTTGACAATGAGAGCTTGTGATGGGCTAAGTTGGGACACCCCTGCAGGGTTTTGAACTTTCGAAAGCAGTGCCCACGGTTATGGCCAGATGGGAATTTGTTAATGTCCGGTTGTGGAAAACTTGAAACTTAACTTAATTAAAATGTATTAACAGCGTGTGTAGCCGTGGTGGTCTCTTTTTGGTGGAGTCCGTGAAGAGAACACGGTATCGTGTTATGCTTGAACGTAAGTAGTCTAGGATCACTTCTTGATCTTAGTTTCTCGACCGTGCCTTGCCTTCTCTTCTCGCTCTCATTTGCGTATGTTAGCCAACATATATGCTAGTGCTTGCTGCAGTTCCACCTCATACCTTTTCCCTATCCATAAGCTAAAATAGTCTTGATCGCGAGGGTGTGAGACTGCCGAGTCCCCGTGACTCACAGATTACTTCCAAAACCAAATGCAGGTGCCGATGATACCATTCTAGGAGATGCGACTGAGCTCAAGTGGGAGTTCGATGAGGACTCAGTACGTTACTATGTTTCCTTTCTAGACGACCAGTAGTGGAGCCTAGTTGGGGCGATCTGGGATCTTATGCATTTGGGGTTGTTTTTATTTTGGTTCCATAGTCGGACCTTGATTGTAATCAGGATGATTGTAATACTATATTTATGTATTGTGTGAAGTGGCGATTGTAAGCCAACTTTGTACCTCTTTCTTGTTCAGTACATGGGATGTGTAAAGATTACCCCTCTTACGATATGCCTACAATGCAGTTATGCCTCTAAGTCGTGCTCCGACACGTGGGAGATATAGCCGCATCGTGGGTGTTACATGTTGATAATCAGAGCCTTCCCTGACTTAGGAGCCCCCTGCTTGATCAAATCGCTGGTGTTGTTGAGTCTAGAAAAATGTTTTGAGTCTTTTAGGATTATATATATCGGAGAGTAGGATTCTTTTTACTCCCCGGTCCCTTCGTCGCTCTGGTGAGGCATCCTGACGTAGAGATTTGACTCTTCTCTTCTCAAATTTCACTAAAAAAATTTAGGATCACACGGGTATCTTGGAATCATTCCGATGGTTTTGTGATGCGAACATTGTTCTTGGTGCCTCCTGACATTTAGGGGTTGTGGCAGTGTCCCGGGGAGTTGAGCTCGGAGGTGTTGTCGTCCCAATTTTATCGTTGCAGTTCTGGAATACCTGAGTTCGCCGACATCGAAAATCTCTTTTCTGCAGTTGTTGGTGAGATAACCTCGATGCCACCCAGTACTGGGGCGGATGTTTGGGAGTATTGCTATAACTCGTATAACGGATGCTTTTCAAAGGTTGAGGTAAATGATTTCCGAAGGTTTCTTGGTTATGTGTTGAAGGATGGATACAGCTGGATGTAGGATTTGCTAGTTTTGGGTGAGATATTATGCTTCCCCTGTATCCCCAACACCTGATTGCATAACCGGAAATTTTTGGGAGTTTCATAGGTGTGAATTCATGTAGCTCTAGTATTTCTTCCGCAGATATTTGGTTTGTGATTGGGTAATCCTTACCAAGTATTTGTTCATATCCGTACCTTGTTGTTTTATTCATCTGCCTCTATCTAAGTGGCTTCTCAATTTATGGAATGGTGACCATTTAATTTGGAATTCATTCATTCATTCTTGTTCGAATGTTAAGGTTACATGTTGCAATTTCAATCCATTTGATTCAGCTTGAATATATGTCTTTCAAGATGCTAACAAATGTCACCCTCTTCAGGATGGCTTCTCCAACGCGTCAGAATCCGGAACCACCACCACCACCTCCACCTCCGGAGGCATGTCAAGCTGTGATGGCCACTACCAATGCCAACACGCAGCTGATTATGCAACTCTTGCAAGAGCGCAACCAAGGAAATCAAGGCAATGGCAACAATCAAACTCAGTTTGCTACCCTCAACCAGTTCCTCGCAAACCAGCCAAAGACCTTCAGTAACTGTGTCGAGGCCACAGACGCTGATGATTGGCTCATGGATATCTGCAAACATTTTGAGTGCAGCAATGTCAGGCCTGAGGACTTTGTCAAGTTTGCTTCGTTCCAACTCAAAGACCAAGCTGCAGAGTAGTATCAACAATACAAAGATTCCAGAGGAGGTCATGTGATTACCTGGGATGATTTCCGCCAAGACATCAGAGCTCACCACATTCCTCCGAGTGTTGTTGAGAGCAAGCGTGAGGAGTTCCGCAATCTGAAGCAAGGCAACTTGTCTGTTTACCAATACAACATCATGTTCCAGAAGCTCGCTCGCTTCACCAAGCAAGACGTCCCTGATGAGAAGAGCATGATTTATCAGTTCAGAGGTGGCCTCAAAGAAGATCTGCAACTAGCCCTCATGCTTTTTGAGCCGAAAAAGTATGATGAATTCTACAACATGGCATTAAAGCAAGAGGTTGCTCGGCTCAAGTGCGATGCTTCCAAGAAGAGAGTCATGGATGCAACTCCTTCTTCTTCTTCAACTCAAGTGGTAGCTAAGCAGCAAAATTATTGGTTGCCTCTTCCTCCTCCGTTCCGTCAGCCTTATCAGCAGAAGAGCAAAGGTGGCAATCGATCTTCCCACCCAGCCAACCCAGGCTTTCTGAACAAGGCTTCGTCTCATGCTCCAAGGTCAAGTGCTCCGTATCACCGTCCGCTCTCAGAGGTCACGTGCAACAAGTGTCAGCAGAAGGGTCACTATGCAAACAAATGCTTCACCTAGAGGCGTCTTCCTCCTCCTCCTGTGAGATCTTCTAGCAATGCAGTGGTCAAGCATAATCCCAAGTCTGCAAAGGTCAACATGATGAACGCAACTCAGGCAGTGGACTCTTCAGAAGTGATCATGGGTAACCTTCATGTTAATGATATTCCTGCAAAAGTTCTTTTTGATACTGGTGCTTCGCATTGTTTCATGTCAAGACCATTTTTTGCCAAGAACGAATTTGCTTCTTCTCATTTGGGCAAATCCATGGATATCGTTTCTCCGGGTAAACGGTTGAGTGCCAGTTTGGTGGTTCCAGATGTTTCTATTAAGATGGGCGACTATAAGTTTTTGTCCTCTCCAATTGTTCTTGGTAACTCGGATATTGATCTTATTCTCGGAATGGACTAGCTTTCTAAGCACAAGGCTTAGCTTGATTGTGCTGCCAGGCAGATTGAATCTGCCTGGCTTGTCTGAGGATGTGATTGTCTTTGCCACTCATGATGATATCATTCGACTGTTTTCTCTCAATGAGAAGGGAGAGTTGGATGCCATCTCTCAGATTCCAGTCGTTTGCGAATATCAGGACGTCTTTTCAGAAGAGCTTCCAAGAATGCCTCCTCACCAGCCAGTTGAATTCTTCATTGATCTGGAGCCTGTCACGGAACCTGTTTGCAAATGTCCTTACAAGCTTGGACCGAAAGAGTTGGACAAGCTGAAGAAACAACTCGATGAACAAGAGCGTATGGGTCTCATCTGACCAAGTTCTTCTCCATGGGGTTGTGGTGTTCTTTTTGTCAAGAAGAAGGATGGAACAGACAGACTTTGTGTCGACTACCGTCCATTGAACAAGAAGACCATAAAGAACAAGTACCCACTTCCCAACAACAACGAGCTTTTCGAACAACTCAAAGGTGCTCAAGTATTCTCCAAGCTTGACCTTTATATGGGCTATCATTAGATTCACATTCATGAACAAGACATCCCCAAGACAGCATTCAGAACAAGCTATGGTTCATATGAATACACTGTCATGTCTTTCGGCCTTGTCAATGCTCCTCCAACATTCTCTCGCATGATGAACTTCATCTTCAACCCCTACACAAATGACTTCGTCTTGGTCTATCTCGATGACATTTTGGTCTTTTCCAAGAACAAGGAGGATCATGCCAAGCACTTGAGATTGGTGCTGGACAAACTCAGGGAACATCAGTTCTATGCGAAGTTTTCAAAGTGCGAGTTTTGGCTCGATGAGGTTCTCTACCTTGGACATATCATCTCCGCCAAGGGCATAGCTGTTAATCCTGAGAAGGTGTCTGCAATTGTGAATTGGGAACCACCTCAGAATGTGAAGCAACTCCGCAGCTTCCTTGGGCTAGCAAGCTATTGTCGAAGGTTCATTGAGAATTTCTCTAAGATCGCGAAGCCTCTTTGCAACCTCCTCCAGAAGCATGTGAAGTATGTCTGGACGCCTGAATGTGACATTGCCTTCAACACCCTCAAAGAGAAGTTAGTCACAACTCTAGTTCTGACTCCTCCTGATGAATCCAAACCATTTGAGGTTTTCTGTGATGCTTCCCTGCAAGGTCTTGGTGATGTGTTAATGCAAGAGAAGAAAGTTGTGGCCTATAACTCTCGCCAGTTGAAGCCCAACGAAAAGAATTACCCCACTCATGACCTCGAGTTGGCGGTAGTTGTCCATGCTCTTTTAACATGGAGACATCTCTTGTTGGGAAGGAAAGTGGACATCTTCACTGATCATAAGAGTCTCAAGTACATCTTCACTCATCCCAACCTCAACCTCAGGCGGACACGTTGGGTCGAAATGATTCAAGAGTATAATCCGAGTATAGAATATACTCCAGGCAAGGCCAATGTCATTGTTGATGCTTTGAGCAGGAAGGCTTACTGCAACAGTTTGATTCTTTAGCCCTACCAACCGGATCTTTGTGAAGCTTTCTGCAAACTTAATCTCCAAGTTGTTCCTCAAGGATTTCTTGCCAACCTCCAAGTCTCTCCTACTTTGGAAGATCAGATTCATGAGGCTCAACTTCTTGATGCTATGGTGAAGAAGGTAAAGATTGGGATTGCCAAGAGCCAACCCAAGTACAAGTGCTATCGCCTTGATGACAAGGATACTCTATTCTTCGAGCATCACATTGTTGTTCCTAATGGTGACATTCGTAAAGTCATTATGAACGAAGCTCACAATTCACTCCTATCTATTCATCCTGGGAGTACAAAGATGTACCATGAACTTAAGCGGTCGTATTGGTGGACTCGAATGAAGCGCGAGATTGCTTAGTTCGTGAATGAATGTGATGTCTGCAGAAGAGTGAAAGCAGAACACCAACGACCAGCTGGTCTCCTCCAACCTCTTGCCATTCCAGAATGCAAGTTTGACCATATTGAGATGGACTCTGTGACTGGATTTCCCAAGTCCAAGCGTGGCAATGATGCTATCTTCGTTGTCATCAACAAGCTCACTAAAGTGGCTCATTTTCTTCCTATCAAAGAATCTATCACAGCAGCTCAGTTGGCAGAACTATATACCTCCAGGATTGTCTCTTTGCACGGCATTTCACAGTTGATATCTTCAGATCGTGGAAGCATCTTTACTTCTAAGCTTTGGGATTCCTTCCAAAAGGCAATGGGCACCAACATTCGGTTCAGCACAACCTTTCATCCTCAAACTAGTGGCCAAGTCGAGAGAGTGAATCAAATTCTTGAAGATATGCTCAGGGCATGTGTCATTTCTCTCGGTATGAAGTGGGAAGATTGTCTTCCATATGTTGAGTTCTCCTACAACAACAACTTCCAAGCGAGTTCGGGCAAGGCCCCACTCGAGATTCTCTATGGCAGAAAGTGTCGTACTCCTCTTAACTGGTCAGAGACTGGTGAACGCCAACTTCTTGGCAATGACTTGATCACAGAGGCTGAAGAAATGTGTAAAGTCATTTGTGAAAATCTCAAAGCTGTGCAATTGCGCCAGAAGAGTTACTATGATAGCATGCATCGTGACTTGGCTTTCGAGATCGGAGACCATGTCTACCTCCGTGTCCCTCCAATGAAAGGTACTTGTCGCTTCGGTATCAAAGGGAAGCTTGCCCATAGATATGTGGGTCCTTTCAAGATCATTGGTAAAAGAGGCAATCTCGCCTATCAACTTGAGCTTCCATCCAAGTTTGCAAATGTGCACGATGTGTTTCACGTGTCTCAGCTTCGCAAGTGTTTCAAGACTCCTGACGGCACCATCAACTTCAAAGAGATTGGTCTTCAAGAAGACCTGTCTTATCATGAGCATCCCGTTGCTATTCTTGAAGAAACCGAGCACAAGACTCGCAACAAGTCTATCATATTCGTGAAAGTGAACTGGTCACATCATTCCGACCGTGAAGCCACCTGGGAACGCGAGGACCACCTCCGTTCCGAATATCCGGAGTTTTTCCAGTCCTAGATCTCGGGACGAGATCCTTTCGTAGTGGTGGAGTGTTGTAACGCCCTGTATGTAACTCTCCATATTTGTATTCCAACTCTTGCCATTTTCAGCATTAAGTTATGATATTTCCTCTTGGTTGGGTTTTGTCTTTGTTTTGCATTTTGTCCATGTCATGCATCTCATATCATGTTATCATGTGCATCGCATTTGCATACGTGTTCGTCTAATGCATCCAAGCATTTTCCCCGTTGTCTGTTTTGCATTCCGGCACTCCTACGTCCTCCGGCGTCCCCTTTTACCTCTTTTCGTGTCCGAGTGTTAAACTTTGTTGGATTGGACCGAGACTTGCCAAGCGGCCTTGGTTCACTACCGGTAGACCGCCTATCAAGTTTCATGCCATTTGGACTTCGTTTGATACTCCAACGGTTAACTGCGGAACCGTAAAGGCCTCATGTGTGTTGCAGCCCAACACCCCTCCAAAGTGGCCCAAAACCCACCTAAACCCCATCCATCCTCTTGGTCATTCGATCATGATCGTGTGGCCAAAAACCGCACCTCATTTGGAGTCTCCTAGCTCCTTCTATATATAAATAGGTGCTCCCCTCCGAAATTCCCGCAGTCCAAACCTTAGTCTTCCCCCTTCCTTCCCACGTCGGACACGTTCGCCCGGCGCTGGACGCGTACGCACCGCCGCCCGGACCAACCGCCTGTCGCCATGTGTCACCGCCGCTGTCCCTACGCCGTCGGCCTGCC
>NC_057803.1:300726637-300734315 GCF_018294505.1 Triticum aestivum | reverse complement strand
GGCGCACGGGGCGCGGCGTCGCCGGGAGCTGGGCGGCGCGGCGGGTCTGGCGGCTCGGGCGCTGGGAGCCGAGCTCCCTGGGCAGCGACGGGATCTGGGCCCTCAGGGCCTCGCACGGGAGGAGAGAGAGAAGGATGAGGTGGCACTGCGGGAGTGGTGGAGGGCGATGGTGGGTGCTGAGGTGTCGACCGACGATTGGCCGGGGTGAGGTGGCGACCGAGCGGACATGTCCGGGCACGGTGGGATGTTTGTCCGGTGACGCGAGGTAGGGGAAGGCTAGGGTTAGACCGCAAATTTCGGAGGGGATCACTTATTTATAGGTAGAGGGAGCTAGGAGAGTCCAAATGAGGTGCGGTTTTCGGCCACGTGATCGTGATCGAACGACCAAGGGGATGGAAGGTGTTTAGGTGGGTTTTGGGCCAAATTGGAAGGGTGTTGGGCTGCAACACACACGAGGCCTTTTCGGTCCCTCGGTTAACCGTTGGAGTATCAACCGAAGTCCAAATGGTACGAAACTTGACAGCCGGTCTACCGGTAGTAAACCAAGGCCGCTTGACAAATCTCGGTCCAATCCAGAAATGTTTAATCACCACACACGAAAGGAAAGTAGAAAGGACCACCGGAGGAGAACGGAGCACCGGATTGCAAAACGGACAACGGAGAAAATGCTCGGATGCATGAGACGAACATGTATGCAAATGAAAAGCACATGATGACATGATATGCAATGCATGACATGCAAGCAATGACAAGGCAACAACAGCGAATAACTGGACGACACCTGGCACATCGGTCTCGGGGCGTTAGAACACTCCACCACTACGAGAGGATCTCCTCCCGAGATCTAGAATGGCACCGGAGGGACAACGGAAGAGATAAAAGAAGAGGTAAAACAAATTGCTTCTTTGACAAATGAGTGAAACCAAAGAACCTTGAAAAGGTTAAGCCATATCGAGAAAAAGAATAACGGAGATGACAAATTTGAAAACACTCTGTTAGAAAATAGGGACAAGGAACATTGCGAAAAACCTTGAGGTTGAAGGGCAAGATGTATATTGAAACCACTCCGGTTAAAACAAGATAGAGAAGGATTAAGAATGATATAATTTGAGCAGCACTCCGTCTGAGAAGGGAGGCAAAACTTGGCAGAATGGGGAAAATTTGAAAAGCAGGCACGACACTCTGGTTAAAAGGATAAGGACAAGAAGAACACGATCCTGACAAAACAAGAAGATGGGTTGCAGAGAGCAACATCACAATGCCTCCGGAACGAAAGAGTAGAGTAAAGATAATTGAGACAAACGAATGTAGAAGACAATGCCAACTTCTGCTACAAAAGAGCCTGAAAAGGCATCTTTAGTAGAAGGGTTGAACGAAGTTATTGGAAAACCAACAACGAAAATAATAAGCTTGATATGGTCTTATGGAATACAACTCAAATTATGAGGTGACAACCCGCCACTCACGGGAAAGAATTAGATTGGAATAAACAAGGAGATGAGAAAACTTATTTCACCAGAAGGATAAAAGAAGACATTGGATCATTTATAAGCACCATAGATAGCAACAATCCTTAGGGAAAGCTTTAGGTGGAAAATAACCCAAGATAATCCCAACGAATAGGTTGATGGATTTAAAATACCTCATTCATAACAACATGTGAGTTATGAAACATGAACTCAAATTATTAAGAATGACCTAATACCATCTCCAATGATATGGAAGAAAGATTGAACTCCGGATTGCAAGATGAAGAAAACTTGAGCTCCTCTGAAAAGAAAGTTGATGAACGTTTCGAGAAGGAATATAAATCCTTGATGACCCACCATGTAGAGCCTCCCTGAAGAACTCCGGTAATAAAAGGATGATCAAACAGAAGGAAAAAGAAGTTGAAAACATAAGGTGAATCCTTGTAAAGATTTAGATGAATCTCCGTGATTGCATAATTGCGAGAGCCTGGAACTCCGGGGAAGAAAAGATAAGATGAACAATTGAGATCAAGAATCTTGATGAACCTCCGTAAGAATTGAAAATGAACGAAGAGAAGATAAAGAAACACCAGGAAGAATTAAGCAAATGAACGAAGACGCTTGAGAGAATTTAGACACCTCAGAGCGAAGAGATCACGAGCTGATTAGAGATCACTTGATGCACCAGTAAAATTGGAGAATGATAACTGAAAGCTGAGAATGAATAATCCCGAAATAATGGCCTTCGGAGAATCAAACTGAAAAGACTCCTGAATTTTCACCGGATGGATAAACGAATTCTCACGATCAAAACAATTATGAGAGGATGGCCTCGAACTAGAACCATGAATCTCTGAGAGAGCGGATAAGATATGGAGGAAAAACTCTTCTTCGGTCATCAAAATCTGAGAATTACGACGAGAAACACCACCAAGAATTATTTAGACACTCCGGAATGAAGAATGGAAAGGTTGAGCCAACGATGAAAAGAATTTGACAGATCTTGGAGAAAACATTTGACTGATGATAAATCATTCTTACGTCAAACTTTAGAAAAGAATTTGAGAAGCTCCGGAAAAATTAGAAGAGTCAGGTAAGATCCTAGAAAAAGACCTGTGGGTTAGGGCCCACTCAAAAGATACACCGTAGAACTATTGCTAGAAACTGAAATTGCACCGGTTGAATTAAATGGCTAGAACGAGATAACAACCTCGAAAGAGCTTGAACGAATGTAGAGTGGAAACACGAATCTTGGAGATATCTTCAGCACTCCGGAACAAAAGAATAGCGAGTGGTGAATGATTAAGAATTGCACCAGCATGAGAAAGCATTGAAACGAGGAAAGGGATATGATCAACACCAAATCTTAATTTGAATCCACCGGAGAAGAAAACGAGTGAAAAGTGACGAACTTGAAGCTCCATTAGAATCTTCCTGATAATCACCGGATAAGAATATTGAAAGAAAAGAAAGAAGAGACTTCACATCAATAAGGTGGATACTTGATTAAGAAATCCGAGTCCTTGAAGAAACAAAGGGTGGGTGGGCGGGAAAAACAAAGGCAACTTGGAGACGGATGAAACAAACACCATTGAGAAGAAATGATAATTGATCTTGCTGATGTTGAAATGATCAGATCCACTTGAAGAGAAAACACGCCGGTGAAAAGGATTGACAAAACAATCTCGATTATCAAGAAGGATTAGTATTCGGATAGGAATATGAGAACACCACTTAGGAAAGGTATGGAATCAAAATTTGACATGGAAGCAACCCGAATACCACAACTCAAAACAAAACAAAGGATTGGCTTGCAGAATAAGCCGGAACAAACATATGATAGAGATTTCGTCCGAAGTTTTTGTGGTGGGGCCTACACGGGCTCGATCGTACAGCACCATCATGTACAAGGCAGTGCACGTGACATACAAAGCGTCCCCGAGTCGGCATAGCCAAGGACTCTTTAAGACACAACGAGACCACTGTAAAACCGACCGTGAATAGGCGGACTACTAGACGTCGAACCCCAATTTCATATCATACGTCTGTCGGAAAGATATCCTAAGAGCTACTTGAATTCCCACCTAGGAAACTCCCGAAATTTCCCGGTTATGCAATCAGGTGTTGGGGATATAGGGGAAGCATAATATCTCACCCAAAACTAACAAATCCTACATCCAGTTGTATCCATCCTTCAACACATAACCAAGAAACCTTCAGAAATCATCTACCTCAACCTTCGAAAAGCATCCGTTATACAAGTTATGGCAATACTCCTGAACTCCCGCCCCAGTACTGGGTGGCGTCGAGGTTATCTCACCAACGAACTACATAAAAGAGATTTTCGATGTCGGCGTACTAAACTCAGGTATTCCAGAACTGCAACGATAAAATTATGACGACAACACCTCAGAGCTCAACTCCCCAGGACACTTCCACAAACCCCTGACAGGAGGCACCAAGACAATGTTCTCGTCATAAAACCATCGGAACGATTCCAATATACCCGCGTGATCCTAAATTTTTTTTAGTGAAATTTGAGAAGAGAAGAGTCAAAACTCTACATCAGGATGCCTTACCAGAGCGATGAGGAGATTGGGAAGTAAAAGAAGTCCTAAACTCTCCGATATATAATTCCTAAATGACTCAGAACATTTTTTCTAGACACAACTCGGCTGCTAAAAACGATCAAGCAATGGGGCTCCTAAGGTCGGGGAAGGCTCTGATACCAACTTGTAACGCCCTCGATGCGGCTATATCTCCCACGTGTCGAAGCATGACTTACAGGCATAACCGCATTGAAAGCAATGTCGCAAGTGAGGTAATCTTCACACAACCCATGTAATACATAAGGGAAAGAGATACATAGTTGGCTTACAATCGCCACTTCACACAATACATGAATAAAGCATTACAACATCCAAATGCAATCAAGGTCCGACTACGGAACCAAAATAAAGAAGAACCCCAAATGCGACAAAGGTCCCCGATCAGCCCCAACTGGGCTCCACTACTGATCAACTAGAACGAAGCAACGCAAAGGACAAGATCTTCATCGAGCTCCTCCTGAGCTGGGTTGCGTCATCTGCACGGACTCATCGGCACCTGCAAACTGGTTTTTGGAAGTATTTGTGAGCCACGGAGACTTAGCAATCTCGCACCCTCGCGATCAAGACTATTTAAGCTTATGGGTAAGGTAAAGGTATGAGGTGGAGCTGCAGCAAGCGACTAGCATATATGGTGGCTAACATACCCAAATGGGAGTGAGAAGAGAAACAAAGCATGGTCGATAAAAGTATGATCAAGAAGTGATCCTAAAACAACCTACGTCAAGCATAACTCCAAAACCGTGTTCACTTCCCGGACTCTGCCGGAAAGAGACCATCACGGTTACACACGCGATTGATTCATTTTAATTAAGTTAAGGTTCAAGTTATCTACAACCAGACATTAACAAATTCCCATCTGCCCATAACCGCGGGCATGGCTTTCGAAAGTTCAAATCCCTGCAGGGGAGTCCCAACTTAGCCCATGACAATCTCTCACGGTCAACGAAGGAATAGACCTTCTCCCGAGACGCTCCGATCAGACTCGGTATCTCGGTTCTTCAAGACACTCCGACAGGTTAAAACAAGTCCAGCAAACACCGCCCGAATGTGCCGACAAATCCCGATAGGAGCTGCACATATCTCATTCTCAGGGAACACTCAGATGAGACATCCTACGAGTAAAACCAACCCTCAAGTTGCCCCGAGGTGGCCCTGCAGTCTACTCGGTCGGACCAACACTCAGAGGAGCACTGGCCCGGGGGGGGTTAAAATAAAGATGACCCTTGGGAGCGCGACCCCCAAGGGAAAAGAAAAGGCTAGGCGGCGAATGGTAAAACCAATGTTGGGCATTGCTGGAAAAGCTTTAATCAAGGCGAACTATCAAGGGGTTCCCATTATTACCCAACCGCGTAAGGAACGCAAAATCCGGGAACATAACACCGATATGACGGAAACTAGGGCGGTAAGAGTGGAACAAAACACCAGGCATAAGGCCAAGCCTTCCACCCTTTACCAAGTATATAGATGCATTAAGATAACATGGCAATATAATGATATCCCAACAAGTAAATAATGTTCCAACAAGGAACGGTCTCCAATCTTCACCTGCAACTAGCAACGCTATAAGGGGGGCTGAGCAAAGTGGTAACATAGCCAATCAACGGTTTGCTAGGACATGGTGGGTTAGAGGTTTGGCATGGCAATTTGGGAGGCTTGAAAGCAAGTGGTAGGCATCATAGCATTGGCATAGCAAAGGAGCGAGCATCTAGCAAAGCAAAGATAGTAGTGATTTCGAGGGTATGATCATCTTGCCTGAAATCCTGCAAGGAAGAAGAACGAGTCCATGAAGAAGACAAACAAACGTAGACGAACGGGTCCTCACAAACGCAACGTTACCGGAATCAACCCGAAGAAGCAACACCGGAAAGAAGCACACAACATAGTAAACAACCAACACATGAACATGGTATGCTATGCAAGATGCGGTATGCGATGCATATGCATGATTGGACAAGGAATGAATGATCCTGGCCTCAACATGGAAATCCAAGTGAGCCACTGGAAAGGTGAGATGAAATCGCTTGAAAACGATATAAAGAACGCTGGAATCGGAGTTACGGTTTGGAAATGGCAAGTAATTAAAATATGACCACATTCTGCGATTTACAGCAAGTAGCCATCTAAATGCAACAAGATGAACATGCTACAGCACCCAAACATGGCATCAAAATATATGGCAGGGATCCACTCATGATGCTTAACAAAAGACTAGCACTGATCTACGGCCAATTCATCCATTAACAGGTTCAAACAAGCATGGCAAAAATGCATTTGGTAAACAGATCTCAGACTTAGTGAAATTAACACTTTTCTGGAATTTCAGATCAGATAGCACTCTTTGGAGCATGAAAACTAGATTCTACAGGAACTGAACATGGCAAAGTAAAGCATGGCATGGAGCTACTCAAAGAGCTTAACAAAAGTCCCTTAGTGACCTTGAGCCAAAAGGGATCAGAAAATACAATTGCAAGCATGTCAACATGGCAAAAACATAATCAGATCACAGACTTAGTGAAAATTGGCACATGCTAAAAACAGATATCAAGTAGGCATGTTTACGAGCTCGATGCACTCACTACGGAGCAAGTCATGAAATGCTAAGCATACACCCATCAAGAATACACAAAATGCAAGTTAGACATGGCAAGAACAATAACATAGCATGCACGGATCAACTACAACATCTTCGGTAAAATCGCTAACAAGTAGACAATCTGCCCAGATTCACGAAATAGCAAAAGTAGAGCTCGATTGACTCAAGCTAGGGTGCTCCATAATTGCAAACATAGACATGGATGGATAGAGCACTACAATATTAACAAAACATCCTTACTGATCATCCTCAAAAGAGGCACGGATCACTAGGAAACAACATGAACATATGACCAAATGAGATAAACAGCTCAAGGACTTAGTGGAAATGCTAAGTCCCTGAAATCAGCATTACCATGTGCACCACTTTGCAAGCTTGTGCAAGTCACCACACACATCACAAAAATACATGGGTTGCACCTCTGGAAAGATGGCAAAACCCTTAACAAAACATATGTAGAGCTCAGGGGCATATCATGCACACATTAATCATGGCAAAAATGACAAATAGCTATATGGAGCAGCAGATCTGACAAATATCTCAAGTAGCACTCTTCCAACAGCATTTCGGGCATCAAGATGAATTCAAATGAAAATGATGCAATGAGATGAAATGATCTACTCTCTGAGGCGAACATTTTGATATGCTATATGCATGAATCGGAGCTACGGATGCAAAGTTACGGCATGATGAACATAGGCATATGAATCTGGGAATTTCGGGGACTTAGTGAAATTATACCTCCGCGAAAAGTCAACGCGGGATGAGGAGAAGCGGGACGGATCCGGCCGTTTGGTTGGGAGGATGGGTGGATCTTGTCCATCCCGACGAGATCTCGCCGGAGTTCGCCGGAGAAGACGACAGAGAGGTGGCCGGTGACGGAGAAGGAGACGCGGGCTCGCCGGAGGACGATGCCGGCGAGGCAGCAGCGGAGGACGCCAGCGAACAAGGTGGCGGCGCACGTCGACCGAGGCGGCCGGCGGCGAGGAGTCGCGGCGGCGCATGGC
>NC_057803.1:300718624-300726344 GCF_018294505.1 Triticum aestivum | reverse complement strand
GAGCTCCCCGGGCAGCGACGGGATCTGGATCCCGCGGGCCGGATCTGGGCCCTCAGGGCCTCGCACGGGAGGAGAGAGAGAATGATGAGGTGGCGCCGCGGGAGTGGTGGAGGGCGGCGGCGAGCGCCGACCGACGATTGGCCGGGGTGAGGTGGCGACCGAGCGGACATGTCCGGGCACGGTGGGATGTTTGTCCGGTGACGCGAGGTAGGGGAAGGCTAGGGTTAGACCGCAAATTTCGGAGGGGATCACTTATTTACAGGTAGAGGGAGCTAGGAGAGTCCAAATGAGGTGCGGTTTTCGGCCACGCGATCGTGATCGCACGACCGAGGGGATGGAAGGGGTTTAGATGGGTTTTGGGCCAAATTGGAAGGGTGTTGGGCTGCAACACACATGAGGCCTTTTCGGTCCCTCGGTTAACCGTTGGAGTATCAACCGAAGTCCAAATGGTACGAAACTTGATAGGCGGTCTACCTGTAGTAAACCAAGGCCGCTTGACAAATCTCGGTCCAATCCGGAAATGTTTAATCACCACACACGAAAGGAAAGTAGAAAGGACCACCGGAGGAGAACGGAGCGCCGGATTGCAAAAGAGACAATGGAGAAAATGCTCGGATGCATGAGACGAACATGTATGCAAATGAAAAACACATGATGACATGATATGCAATGCATGACACGCAAGCAATGACAAGGCAACAACAGCGAATAACTGGACGACACCTGGCACATCGGTCTCGGGGCGTTACACCTATGAAGACGCACTTCTCCGATTTGGGTTCGAGCTTATCAGGCTGAAGCCTTTTGACATAAGTGTCACAACCCCAAACTTCAAGGAACGCCAGCTTAGGTTTCTTGCCAAACCATAGTTCATACGGTGTCGTCTCAATGGATTTAGACGGTGCCCTATTTAACGTGAATGCGGTTGTCTCTAATGCATAACCCCAAAGCAATAGTGGTAATTCGGTAAGAGACATCATAGAATGCACCATATCCAATAAAGTATGGTTACAATGTTCGAACACACCATTACGCTGTGGTGTTCCAGGTGGCCTGAGTTGTGAAACAATTCCACAATGTTTTAAATGAAGGCCAAACTCGTAACTCAAATATTCGCCTCCGCGGTCAAATTGTAGAAACTTTATTTTCTAGTTATGATGATTCTCTACTTCACTCTGAAATTTTTTGAACTTTTCAAATGTTTTAGACTTGTATTTCATCAAGTAGATATACCCATACCTACTAAAATCATCGGTGAAGGTGAGAAAATAACGATACTCGCCGCGAGCTTCAATACTCATCGGACCGCATACATCGGTATGTATTATTTCATGTAAGTCATTAGCTCGCTCCATTGTTTCAGAGAACAGAGTTTTAGTTATCTTGCCATAAGGCATGGTTCGCAAGTATCAAATGATTCATAATCAGGTGATTCCAAAAATCCATCTACATGGAGTTTCTTCCTGCGCTTTACACCAATATGACCTAAACGGCAATGCCACAAGTATGTTGCACTATTGTTATGAACTTTGTATCTTTTGGCATCCATATTATGAACATGTGTATCACTACGATGAAGATTCAATAAAAAATTACATTGGGTGTATGACCATAGAAGGTTTTATTCATGTAAGCAGAATAACAATTATTCTCTGACTTAAATGAATAATCGTATTGAAATAAACATGATCAAATCATATTCATGCTGAACGCAAACACAAAATAACATTTATTTACGTTCAACACTAATCCAGAGGATAGAGGGAGTGTGCGATGGTGATCGTAAAAACCATGGAATCATTTCCAACACACATCGTCACCTTGCCCTTAACTAGTCTCTGTTTATTCTGCAACTCCTGTTTCGAGTTACTAATCTGAGCAACTGAACCAGTATCAAATACCCAGGGGCTACTACAAATACTATTAAGGTACACATCAATAACATGTATATCAAATATACCTTTGTTCACTTTGCCATCCTTCTTATCTGCCAAGTATTTGGGGCAGTTCCGCTTCTAGTGACCATTCCGTTTGCAGTAGAAGCACTCAGTTTCAGGCTTAGGTCCAGCTTCGGGCTTCTTCATGGGAGTGACAACTTGTTTGCCATTCTTCTTGAAGTTCCCTTTCTTGCCCTTTTTCTTGAAACTAGTGGTATTGTTAACCATCAACACTTGATGTTCTTTCTTGATTTCTACCTTCGCCGATTTCAGCATCGCGAAGAGCTCGGGAATCATTTTCGTCATCCCTTGCATATTGTAGTTCATCACGAGGTTCTAGTATCTTGGTGATAGTGACTAGAGAACTCTGTCAATCACTATCTTATCTAGAAGATTAACTCCCAGTTTATTCAAGTGATTGTAGTACCCAGACATTCTGAGCACATGCTCACTAGCTGAGCTATTCTCCTCCATCTTGTAGGCAAAGTACTTGTCAAAGGTCTCATACCTCTCGACATGGGCATGAGTGTAAAATACCAATTTCAGCACCTGGAACATCTGATATGCTCTGTGGCCTTCAAAAATGTTTTTGAAATCCTGGTTCTAAGCTGTAAAGCATGGCGCACTAAACTATTAAGTAGTCATCATATCGAGCTTGCCAGACATTCATAACGTCTGCATCTGCTGCTGCTATAGGTTTGTCACCTAGTGGTGCATCAAGGACATAATTCTTCTATGCAGCAATGAGGATAATCCTCAGATCACATACCTAGTCCGCATTATTGCTACTATCCTCGCTCGCCAAGTTTAACCCAAGTATTCCGCATGTGCAAAACTGTCTTGCACCCGTTGTATGTGAACGTAGAGTCTATCACACCTGATCATCACGTGGTGTCTCAACATGACAAACTGTAGCAATAGTGCATACTTAGGGAGAACACTTTTACCTAGAAATTTAGTGAAGGGGTCATCTTATAATGCTACTGCCGTACTAAGCAAAAAAAAGATGCATAAAAGATAAACATCACATGCAATAAAAATATGTGACATGATATGGCATCATCATCTTGTGCTTTTGATCTCCATCTCCAAAGCATCATCACGATTTCCATCATCACCGGCTCGACGCCTTGATCTCCATCATAGCGTCGTGGTCGTCTCGCCAACTATTGCTTGTTAATGCATAGTTATAAAGTAAAGCAATTACATGGAGTTTGCATTTCATACAATAAACAGACAACCATAAGGCTACTGCCGGTTGTCATATATCTCACAAAACATGATCATCTCATACAATAACATTTATCACATCACGTCTTGACCATATCACATCACAACATGCCCTGCAAAAAGAAGTTAGACATCCTCTACTTTGTTGTTGCAAGTTTTACGTGGCTGCTACGGGCTCCTAGCAAGAACCGTTCTTACCTACGCATAAAACCACAATGGTGTTTCGTCAAGTTTTTTTTGTTTTAACCTTTTTAATGGACCGACCATAGTCAAATTCGATTCAACTAAACTAGGAGAAACAGACACCCGCCAGCCACCTTTATGCAAAACTAGTTGCATGTCTGTCGGTGGAACCGGTCTCATGTGCGTAGACATCTAAGGTTAGTCTGGGCCGCTTCATCCCACAATATCGCCGAATCAAAATAAGACGTTAATGGTAAGCACTATGACTATCACCGACCACAATTCTTTGTGTTCTACTCATGCATGTCATATGCGCATAGACCTGGCTCATGATGCCACTATTGGGAATCGTTACATGAAACAAAAACATTCTACGCACACGCAATGATCTATCCATGGAGATGCATAGCAATGAGGGGGAGATTGTGTCTATGTACCCTTGTAGACCATTAGCGGAAGTGTTTCTCAACGCGGTTGATGTAGTCAAACTTCTTCGCGCTCCAACTGATCAAGTACTAAACTTATGTCACCTCCACGTTCTGCACACGTTCAGCTAAGTGACGTCCTCCGCCTCCTTGATCCATCAAGTCGGTGAGGTAGTAGATGAGTTTCGGCAGCATAACGGTGTGTTGACGGTGATGGTGAAATGATCTCCGCAGGGCTTCGCCTAAGCACTACAAAAATATGACCAGGGGTGTAAGCAGTGGAGGGGGTGCCGCACATGGCTAAGCAATTGTTCTAGGTGTTAGGATCCCCCTCCCTTTGTGGGCTGGTGTGTGTGCCTCTCCTTGGCCCATTACGCCCATAGACCTCCCGAGGCCTCCCGGAACCCCTTCCGGTGATCCGATGACTACCCAGTGCAATCCGAAACTATTCCGGTGTCCAAATACCATCGTCCTATATATCAATCTTTATCTCTAGACCATTTCGAGACTCCTCGTCATGTCCGTGATCTCATCCGAGACTCCGAGCAACATTCAGTCACCAAATCCAATAACTCATATAACACTATTGTAATGCCCTCGATGCGGCTATATCTCCCACGTGTCGAAGCACGACTTAGACGCATAACCGCATTAAAAGCAATGTCGCAAGTGAGGTAATCTTCACACAACCCATGTAATATATAAGGGAAAGAGATACATAGTTGGCTTACAATCGCCACTTCACACAATACGTGAATAAGGCATTACAACATCCAAATACAATCAAGGTCCGACTACGGAACCAAAATAAAGAGCAACCCCAAATGCGACAAGGTCCCCCGATCGACCCCAACTGGGCTCCACTACTAATCAACTAGAAACGAAACAACACAAAGGACAAGATCTTCATCGAGCTCCTCCTGAGCTTGGTTGCGTCATCTGCACGGTCTCATCGGCACCTGCAAGCTGGTTTTGGAAGTATCTGTGAGCCACGGGGACTCAGCAATCAAACACCCTCGCGATCAAAACTATTTAAGCTTATAGGAAGGGTAAAAGGTATGAGGTGGAGGTGCAGCAAGCGACTAGCATGTTTGGTGGCTAACATACGCAAAAGAGAGCGAGAAGAGAAGGCAAAGCACGATCGAACAACTATGATCAAGAAGTGATCCTAGAACAACCTACGTCAAGCATTACTCCAACACCGTGTTCACTTCCCGGACTCCGCTGAGAAGAGACCATCACGGTTACACACACGGTTGATGTATTTTAATTAAGGTTAACTTCAGGTTTTCTACAACCAGACATTAACAAATTCCCATCTTCCCATAACCGCGGGTATGGCTTTCAAAAGTTCAAATCCCTGCAGGTGTGTCCCAACTTAGCCCGTCACAAGCTCTCCGGTCAACGAAGGATATTCCTTCTCCCAAGAAAATCCGATCAGGCTCGGCATCCAGGTTACAAGACATCCTCGACAATGGTAAAACAAGTCCAGCAAAACCGCCCAATGCGCCGACATCTTGATGGGAGCTGTACATATCTCGTTCTCAGGGCAACACCGAATGAACACTACGTATAGCTAAAACCAGCCCTCAAGTTTCCCCGAGGTGGCCCTGCAAGTGGCTCTGTTTCGGACTAACAGTTAGACAAGCACTGGCCCGGGGGGTTAAAATAAAGATGACCCTTGGGCTGGCCTAACCCAAGGGAAAAAAAGGCTAGGTGGCGAATGGTAAAACCAAGTTTGGGCCTTGCTGGAGGAGTTTTATTCAAAGCGAACTGTCAAGGGGTTCCCATTATAACCCAACCGCGTAAGGAACGCAAAATCCGGGAACATAACACCGATATGACGGAAACTAGGGCGCCAAGAGTGGAACAAAACACCAGGCATAAGGCCGAGCCTTCCACCCTTTACCAAGTATATAGATGCATTAATTAGATAAGAGATATTGTGATATCCCAACAAGTAAACATGTTCCAACCAGGAACAACATCTCCATGTTCCAACAAGGAACAAAATTCAATCTTCACCTGCAACTAACAACGCTATAAGAGGGGTTGAGCAAAGCAGTAACATAGCCAAACAACGGTTTGCTAGGATAAGGTGGGTTAGAGGCTTGGTTCAACAATATGGGAGGCATGATAAGCAAGTGGTAGGTATCGCAGCATAGGCATAGCAAAAGAGCGAGCAACTAGCAAGCAAAGATAAAAGTGATTTTGAGGGTATGGTCATCTTGCCTCAAATCCCACAAGGAAGAAGAACGAGTCCATGAAGAAGACAAATGTACGTAGATGAACGGGTCCTCACAGACGCGACATAATCGGAACCAACCCAAAGAAGCAACACCGGAAAGAAGCACACAACATAGTAAACAACCAACACATGAACATGGTATGATATGCGGGATGCGGTATGTGAGGCATATGCATGATGTGCAAAGGAATGATTGAACCTGGCCTCAACTTGGAAATCCAAGAGCTCCACTGGAAAGGTGAGGTGATTTTGGTTGAAATCGATATAAAGATCACCGGAACCGGATGCACGGTTTGGAAATGGCAAGCAAAACAAATATGGCACCGATCTGCGATAATCCGCAAGTGACCAACTAAATGCATCAAGATAAATATGCTACAGCACACAAACATGACAACAAAATACATGGAAGGTATCCACTCATGATGCTGGACAAAAGATGAACACTGAGCTACGGCTAAATCACGCATTAACAGGCTCAAACAAGCATGGCAAAAGTGCAAATGATAACAGGTTTCAGACTTAGTGAAATTAACACAAGTCTGGAATTTATCATCAGGAAGCACAATTTAGAGCGTGAAAACTACATGCTACAGGAACTTAACATGGCAAAGCAAGGCATAGCATGAAGCTACTCAAAGCAATTAACAAAAGTCCCTTAGTGACCTTGAGCCAAAAGGGATCATAAAGTACAATTGCAAGCATGTGAACATGGCAAAAACATAAACATATTTAGACTTAGTGAAAAACTGGAGCATGGCAAAACAGTTAACGAGTAGACATGTTTACGGGCTCGATGCACTCACTACAGAGCATGGAATGACAAACTAAGCATACACCCATCAAGAAGAGATGGCATAGAAGCTATACATGGCAAGAATAGCAAGATAGCAAGCACGGATCAATAGCAACAACCTCGGCAAAATCGCTAAACAAGTTAACAATCTGCCAGGAACATTTTGTAGTAAAAGTAGAGCTCGATTGACTCAGCTAGGGTGCTCCATAAATGCAAACAAAGACATGGATGGATAGAGCACCACAATGTTAACAAAACATCCTTACTTATCATCCTCAAAAGAGGCACGGATCACTAGGAAACAACATGAACATATGGCATAAAGACAAAAACAGAACAAGGACTTGGTGAAATTCCAAGTCCCTGAAATCAGCTTTAACGACTATGCTACTTTGCAAGCTTGTGCTAGTCACCACAAAGGTCACAAAAATACATGGCATACACCTCTGTAAATATGGCATGGCATATAACAAAACACATGTAGATCTCAGGATCATAGCATGCACACATTAATCATGGCAAAAATGACAAAATGCCATTTGCTGAAACAAATCTAACCAATTCATCACATAGCCCTCTTCCAACTGCATTTCGGGCATCAAGATGAGCTCAAATGAAAATTATGCAATGGGATGAAATGATGTACTCGTCGAGATGAACATTTTGATATGCTACACGCACGAATCGGACCTATGGATGTAGAGTTATGATGCGATGAAGATGCCAAAAAGTTAGGGTTTCGGGAGAAGAAAGTCAACCCTCGATTTCCAGATCTGAGATCTGGCGCGGGCACTGTAGCAGCGGCGGCTCCCGAGGTCTCCGGCGAGGGCGGAGGGAGTCCGGCGAAGGCCGGGGACGGCCTGGTGGTGGCCGGCGAGCCGGCGGCGATGGCGGCGGATGT
>NC_057803.1:300710834-300718332 GCF_018294505.1 Triticum aestivum | reverse complement strand
CGGCGGCTGGTGGGAGGACGGCGGGACAAGTGGCGGCGCCCGATAGGAGGAGAGCGGCGGCGGCGCGACGTGGCATGCTCCGATTGGTCGGAGTGAGGTGGCGGCGGTGAGCGGACATGTCCGGCGCGGGAAGAAATGTCCGGCGACACGGAGGTAGTTGGATCTAGGGTTTGTCTGCGCGAGAATTTCGGAGGGACGCACATATTTATAGGTAGGGGGAGCTAGGAGAGTCCAAATGAGGTGCGGTTTGCGGCCACACGATCGTGATCGAACGACCAAGATGATGGAGAGGTTTAGGTGGGTTTTGGGCCAAATTGGAAAGGTGTTGGTCTGCAACACACATGAGGCCTTTTCCGTCCCTCGGTTAACCGTTGGAGTATCAAACGAAGCCCAAATGGCACGAAACTTGACAGGCGGTCTACCGGTAGTAAACCAAGGCCGCATGACAAGTCTCGGTCCAAACCGGAAATGTTTAATACCCGCACACGAAAAGAGGTAAAAGGGGACACCGGGTGACATAGGAGCGCCGGATTGCAAAACGGACAACGGGGAAAATGCTTGGATGCATGAGATGAACATGTATGGAAATGCAATGCACATGATGACATGATATGCAATGCATGACACGCAAGAAATGACAAGGCAACAACAGCAAATAACTGGAGGACACCTGGCACATCGGTCTCGGGGCGTTACAACAGTCCACCACTACGAGAGGATCTCGTCCCGAGATCCAGAATGGCACCGGAGGGAAAAACGGAAGAGAAAGAGAAGAGGTAAAGCAAATACGAGAAACCAAAGAACCTTGAGAGGTTAAGAAAATACGAGAAAAGAATACAACAGAGATGAACAAAATTGAAAACACACCGATAGAAAGGAGGAACAAAGAAGAGCAAATTCGTATAGCGCTCCGGTTGAAAAGAGATGCAAGACTTGATAAGATGAAAAGAACTTGATCTTGACAATAACAAGAAGAAAGGTAGAAGAGAGCAACATCAAAATGCCTCTGGAAGAAAAGAGAGAATGGAAAGGAGTGAACAAAGTAGAAAACAAGATCTTGGCAGAGCACGCTTACAACAAAGGCTAGAACGGAGTTGTCGGAAAACCAACAGCGAAAAGAATAATCTTGATATGGTCTTATGGAATACATCTCAAATTATGAGGTGACAACATGCCACTCACGGGGAAAAGAATTGGATTGGTAAGAACAAGGAGACGAGAAGCTATCTCACCGGGAGGATAAAAGAAGAACTTGGATCAATTATAAGCACCATAATAGGGACAATCCTCAGGGAAAGCTTTAGGTGAAATATAAACCAAGATAACTCCAACGAAGAGGTTGATGGATTTAAAATAACTCAATCTTAACAACATGTGAATCATGAAACATGAACTCAAATTATCAAGAATGACTTAATACCACCTCCAATGATACGGTAGATATAATTGCACTCTGGATTGGAAGATGCAAAATGCTTGATCTTCTCTGAAAAGAATCTCGATGAACACTTCAAGAAGGAATTAAATCCTTGATGACCCATCATGTAGAGCCTCCATGAAGTACTTCGGTAAAAGAAAGATCAAACGAAAATAAATAGAAGTTGAAAACACAAGGTGAATCCTTGTACCGATTTAGATGAATCTCCGTGGTGAAATAGTTGAAAAGGTTGGAACTCCGGGAAAAAGAGGAGATGAAACAATTGAAAAACGAGAGCTTGATGAGCCTCCGGAATAAGGAATTGAATTTACTCGATGAAACAAGAATAAGAATTATATTATGCTTATCCTTCACCAATTTAAATTGATGACAAGCAACGGATTTGACATACTACTTATTCTCGTAGAGATCATTAAGATAGATATAGCGCCAACTTGGGAAAATATTGAACGAACCACTGGTAGGATAGAAATAACAAATAAATTGATATGATAACGAATGAAGAGAACTCTTGAATGAACCACCGTAAGAATTGAAAATGAACGAATAAAACATGAAGAAACACCGGGAAGGATTTGCAAATAAACGAAGATGCTTGAGAGAATTTAGATCCATGAGAACGAAGAGATTACGAGCTGATTAGAGAATCCTTGATTTAGACACCGGTATGATTTAGAGTATGATAGCTGAAAGCTGGAATGAATAAATCTTAGATGATGGGCTCCGGATAATCAAACTGAAAAAAATCTTGAATTGCTCCGGATGGGTGAAAAAAATCTCACAACCAAAAACAATTATGAGAGGATGGCAGAGAATGGGGCAATATTTAAAAGAAACTCTTCTTCGGTCTTCAAAATCTGAGAATGACGATGAGAAACACCACCAAATTGTTGAGATACTCCGGGATGAAGAATGGAAGGTTGACCCAACGATGAAAAGAATTTTGAAAGATCTTGGAGAAAGACATTTGACTGATGAGAAATCATTCTTACGTCAAACTTCGAAAAGAAAATTGAGGATAGCTCCGGAAAAATAAGAAGAGTCAGGTAAGATCCTGGGAAAAGACCTGTGGGTTAGGGCCCACTCAAGAGAAACACCATTGAAATGATTTAAAAGAGAGAATGCACCAGTTGAATTAAAATGGCTCGAATGAGATACCAATCTCGAAAGAGCTTGAACGCATGCATAGTGGAAACACTAATCTTCGAGATATCTTCAGCACTCCGGAATAACTGAATAGCGAGAAATGAATGAATATGATGAGAACCGACATGAGAAGGTATTTGAAATGAGGAAAAAGGATATGATCCACAAAGCTTGACATGGATCCACCGGAGAAGAAAATGAGTGAAGAGTGACGAACTTGAAGCTCCGTTAGAATCTTCATGAGAATCACCGGGTAAGAACATGAAGGGAAAGAATGGAGAGACTTCACAAGAATAAAAGGATGCTTGATTAAGAAATCCGAGTCCTTGAGGAAAAAAAGGGTGGGTGGGCGCGAAAAATAAAGGCAACTTGGAGACGGATGAAACAAACACCGTTGAGAAGAACTAGTAATAGATCTTGCTGATGTTGAAATGATCGGATCCACTTGAAGAGAGACACACCGGCTGAGAAGGATTGACATGACAATCTCAATAAATGAGAAATATTAGTATTCACATAGAAATATGAAAACACCGCTTGGGAAAGGTATGGAATCAACATTTGACTACGAAGCAACTCGAATACCACAACTCAAAACCAAAAACAAAGGGTTGGCTTGCAGAATAAGCCGGAACAAACATATGATAGAGATTTCGTCGATGTTTTCGTGGTGGGGCCTACACGGGCTCGATCATACAGCACCATCATGTACAAGGCAGTGCACATGACATACGAAGCGTCCCCGAGTCGACATAGCCAATGACTCTTTAAGACACAACGAAACCACTGTAAAACCAACTATGGATAGGTGGACCACTAGACGTCGAACCCCAATTTCATATCATACATCTGTCGGAAAGATATCCTAAGCGCTACTTGAATTCCCACTTATAAACTCCCAAAACTTTCCGGTTATGCAATCAGGTGTTGGGGATACATGGGAAGCATAATATGTCACCCAAACTAGCAAATCCTACATCCAGTTGTATCCATCCTTCAACACATAACCAAGAAACCTTCGGAAATTGTTTACCTCAACCTTCGAAAAGCATCTGTTATACGAGTTATGGCAATACTCCCGAACTCCCGCCCCAGTACTGGGTGGCGTCAAGGTTATCTCACCAACAACTGCATAAAAGAGATTTTCGATGTCGGCGAAACTAAACTCAGGTATTCCAGAACTGCAACGATAAAATTGTGACGACAACACCTCGGAGCTCAACTCCCCGGGACACTGCCACAACCCCTAAATGTTAGGAGGAACCATGAACAATGTTCTTGTCACAAGACCATCAGAACGATTCCAAGATACCTGTGTGATCCTAAATTTTTTTGTGAAATTTGAGAAGAGAAGAGTCAAAACTCTATGTCCGGATGCCACACCAGAGTGATGAAGGGACTGGGGAGTAAAAAGAATTCCTAACTCTCCGATATATAAAATCCTAAATGACACAAAACATTTCTAGACTCAATAACACCAGCGATTTGATCAAGCAGGGGCTCCTAAAGTCAGGGTTGGCTCTGATACCAACTTGTAATGCCCTCGATGCGGCTATATCTCCCACGTGTTGAAGCACGACTTAGAGGCATAACCGCATTGATAGCAATGTCGCAAGTGAGGTAATCTTCACACAACCCATGTAATATATAAGGGAAAGAGATACATAGTTGGCTTACAATCGCCACTTCACACAATACATGAATAAGGCATTACAACATCCAAATACAATCAAGGTCCGACTACGGAACCAAAATAAAGAGCAACCCCAAATGCGACAAGGTCCCCTGATCGACCCCAACTGGGCTCCACTACTGATCAATTAGAAACGAAACAACACAAAGGACAAGATCTTCATCGAGCTCCTCCTGAGCTTGGTTGCGTCATCTGCACGGTCTCATCGGCACCTGCAAGCTGGTTTTGGAAGTTCTGTAAGCCACGGGGACTCAGCAATCAAACACCCTCGCGATCAAGACTATTTAAGCTTATAGGAAGGGTAAAAGGTATGAGGTGGAGCTGCAGCAAGCGACTAGCATGTTTGGTGGCTAACATACGCAAAAGATAGCGAGAAGAGAAGGCAAAGCACGATCGAACAACTATGATCATGAAGTGATCCTACAACAACCTACGTCAAGCATTACTCCAACACCGTGTTCACTTCCCGGACTCCGCCGAGAAGAGACCATCATGGTTACACACGCGTTGATGTATTTTAATTAAGGTCAACTTCAGGTTTTCTACAACCGGACATTAACAAATTCCCATCTGCCCATAACCGCGGGCACGACTTTCGAAAGTTCAAATCTCTGCAGGGGTGTCCCAACTTAGCCCATCACAAGCTCTCACGATCAACGAAGGATATTCCTTCTCCCAAGACAATCCGATCAGGCTCGGCATCCAGGTTACAAGACATCCTCGACAATGGTAAAACAAGTCCAGCAAGACTGCCCGACACGCCGACATCCTGATGGGAGCTGCACATATCTCGTTCTCAGGGCAACACCGGATAAACACTACATACATCTAAAACTAGCCCTCTAGTTTCCCCGAGGTGGCGCCGCAAGTGGCTCTATTTCGGACCAACACTTAGACAAGCACTGGCCCGGGGGGGTTAAAATAAAGATGACCCTTGGGCTGGCCTAACCCAAGGGAAAAAAGGCTAGGTGGCGAATGGTAAAACCAAGTTTGGGCCTTGCTGGAGGAGTTTTATTCAAAGCGAACTGTCAAGGGGTTCCCATTATAACCCAACCGCGTAAGGAACGCAAAATCCGGGAACATAACACCGATATGACGGAAACTAGGGCGGCAAGAGTGGAACAAAACACCAGGCATAAGGTCGAGCCTTCCACCCTTTACCAAGTATATAGATGCATTAATTTGATAAGAGATATTGTGATATCCCAACAAGTAAACATGTTCCAACCAGGAACAACATCTCCATGTTCCAACAAGGAACAAACTTCAATCTTCACCTGCAACGAACAACGCTATAAGAGGGGCTGAGCAAAGCGGTAACATAGCCAAACAACGGTTTGCTAGGACAAGGTGGGTTAGAGGCTTGGTTCAACAATATGGGAGGCATGATAAGCAAGTGGTAGGTATCGCAGCATAGGCATAGCAAAAGAGCGAGCAACTAGCAAGCAAAGATAGAAGTGATTTCGAGGGTATGGTCATCTTGCCTGAAATCCCGCAAGGAAGAAGAATGAGTCCATGAAGAAGACAAACGGACGTAGACGAACAGGTCGTCATAAACGCGATGTAATCGGAACCAACCCGAAAAAGCAATATCGGAAAGAAGCACACAACATAGTAAACAACCAACACACGAACATGGTATGATATGCAGGATGCGGTATGTGATGCATATGCATGATTTGCAAAGGAATGATTGAACCTGGCCTCAATTGGAAATCCAAGAGTGCCACTGAAAAGGTGAGGTGATTTCGGTTGAAATCGATATAAAGATCACCGGAATCGGATGCACGGTTTGGAAATGGCAAGCAAAACAAATATGGCACCGATCTGCGATAATCCGCAAGTGACCAACTAAATGCATCAAGATAAATATACTACAGCACTCAAACATGACAACAAAATACATGACAGGGATCCACTCATGATGCTGGACAAAAGATGAACACTGAGCTACGGCTAAATCACTCATTAACAGGCTCAAACAAGCATGGCAAAAGTGCAAATGATAACAGGTTTCAGACTTGGTGAAATTAACACAAGTCTGGAATTTATCATCAGGAAGCACACTTTAGAGCATGAAAACTACATGCTACAGGAACTTAACATGGCAAAGCAAGGCATGGCATGAAGCTACTGAAAGCACTTAACAAAAGTCCCTTAGTGACCTTGAGCCAAAAGGGATTAGAAAATACAATTGAAAGCATGTGAACATGGCAAAAACATAAACATATTTAGACTTAGAGAAAAACTGTAGCATGGCAAAACAGTTAACGAGTAGACATGTTTACGAGCTCGATGCACTCACTACAGAGCATGCCATGACAAACTAAGCATACACCCATCAAGAAGACATGGCATAGAAGCTAGACATGGCAAGAACAACAACATAGCAAGCACGGATCAATAGCAACAACCTCGGCAAAATCGCTAAACAAGTTAACAATCTGCCAGAAACATTTTATAGCAAAAGTAGAGCTCGATTGACTCAAGCTAGGTTGCTCCATAAATGCAAACAAAGACATGTATGGATATAGCACCACAATGTTATCAAAACATCCTTACTGATCATCCTCAAAAGAGGCACGGATCACTAGGAAACAACATGAACATATGGCATAAAGACAAAAACAGAACAAGGACTTGGTGAAATTCAAAGTCCCTGAAATCAGCATTAATGATTACACTACTTTGCAAGCTTGTGCTAGTCACCACAAAGGTCACCAAAATACATGGCATACACCTCTGTAAAGATCGCATGGCATATAACAAAACACATGTAGAGCTCAGGATCATAGCATGCACACATTAATCATGGCAAAAATGACAAAATGCCATTTGCTGAAACAGATCTGACCAATTCATCACATAGCCCTCTTCCAACCGCATTCCGGGCATCAAGAGGAGCTCAAATGAAAATGATGCAATGAGGTGAAATGATGTACTCGTCGAGACGAACATTTTGATATGCTACACGCACGAACCGGAGCTATGGATGCAGAGTTATGATGCGATGAAGATGCCAAAAAGTTAGGGTTTCGGGAGAAGAAAGTCAACCCTCAATTTCCAGATCTGAGATCTGGCGCGGGCACTGTAGCAGCGGCAGCTCCCGAGGTCTCCGGCGAGGTTCTTCGCTCCGGCGAGGGCGGAGGGAGTCCGGCGAAGGCCGGGGACGGCGTGGTGGTGACCGGCGAGCCGGCGGCGATGGCGGCGGAGGTCGACGG
>NC_057803.1:300700050-300710429 GCF_018294505.1 Triticum aestivum | reverse complement strand
GGGACAAGTGGCGGCGCTCGATAGGAGGAGAGCGGCGGCGGCGCGACGTGGCATGCTCCGATTGGTCGGAGTGAGGTGGCGGCGGCGAGCGGACATGTCCGGCGCGGGAAGAAATGTCCGGCGACGCGGAGGGAGTTGGATCTAGGGTTTGTCTGCGCGAGAATTTCGGAGGGAGGCACATATTTATAGGTAGGGGGAGCTAGGAGAGTCCAAATGAGGTGCGGTTTGCGGCCACGCGATCGTGATCAAACGACCGAGATGATGGAGAGGGTTTAGGTGGGTTTTGGGCCAAATTGGAAAGGTGTTGGGCTGAAACACACACGAGGCCTTTTCGGTCCCTCGGTTAACCGTTGGAGTATCAAACGAAGTCCAAATGGCACGAAACTTGACAGGAGGTCTACCGGTAGTAAACCAAGGCCGCATGACAAGTCTCGGTCCAAACCGGAAATGTTTAATACCCGCACACGAAAAGAGGTAAAAGGGGACACCGGGTCACATAGGAGCGCCGGATTGCAAAACGGACAACGGGGAAAATGCTCGGATGCATGAGACAAACATGTATGCAAATGCAATGCACATGATGACATGATATGCAATGCATGACACGCAAGCATTGACAAGGAAACAACAGCGAATAACTGGATGACACCCAGCACATCGGTCTTGGGGCATTACAACTATATCGTCAACGAACGTTAAGCATGCGGACCCTACGGGTTCGAGAACTATGTAGACATGACTGACACACCTCTTTGTTCAATAACCAATAGTGGAACCTAGATGCCCATATTGGTTCCTACATATTCTACGAAGATCTTTAGCGATCGAACCGTTATGACAACATACTTAATTCCCTTTGTACATCGGTATGTTACTTGCCCGAGATTCCATCGTCGGTGTCTTCATACCTAGTTCAATCTCGTTACCAGCAAGTATCTTTACTTGTTTCTTAATACATCATCTTGCAACTAACCTCTTAGTCACTTTGCTTGCAAGGCTTCTTATGATGTGTACTACCGAGAGGGCCTAGAGATGCCCTCCGATACTCGGAGTGACAAATCCTAATCTCGATCTATGCCAACTCAACAAATACCTTCGGAGATACCTGTAGAGCATGTTTATGATCACACAGTTATGTTGTGACGATTGATAGCACACAAGGTATTCCTCCGGTATCCGGGAGTTGCATAATCTCATAGTCGGAGGATTATGTATTTCACATGAAGAAAGGAATAGCAATAAACTGAATGATCAATATGCTAAGCTAATGGATGGGTCTTGTCCATCACATCATTATCCTAATGATGTGATCACATCATTATCCTAATGATGTGATCCCTTTATCAAATGACAACTCATGTCCATGGTTAGGAAACCTTAACCATCTTTGATCAACAAGCTAGTCTAGTAGAGGCTCACTAGGGACACTATATTTGTTTATGTATCCACACATGTTTTTAAGTTTCCAGTCAATACAATTCAAGCATGAATAATAAACCTTTTATCATGATTTAGGAAATATAATAATAACTATTTATTATTTCCTCTAGGGCATATTTCCATCAATATAAACCAGAGGGTTTAGTCCGTATAAGCTAGAAGAAGAACCATCACGCTACTCGCCTAGGGTTTAGTTCATCTGAGCTCGTGGTAGATCGACTCTGTAATCATCCCATACACTTCAATATAATCAATCAGGACGTAGGGTTTTACCTCTTCGAGAGAGCTCGAACCTTGGTAAACATTTCCTCCTTCGTCCCTCGTTCCCCACTGATCCAAGATCCACAATTTGGGACCCCCTACACAAGATTCGCTAGTATTGACACCAACATTATTATTGTCGGATTACGGGTTCCGGCAAACCCTTGAGAGGTTCAAACTCTGGGGTGTGCACGAAGAACTCTCTCTCCATGACTCTCTCACTCAACGATTCCACGGCCTAGCTCGATGAAACCAAAGAACAAGATACACGGGGGTTTATACTAGTTCGGGCCACCTTGCGATGTAATACCCTACTCCAGTTTGTGGGTGGATTGCCTCGAGGGGCTGAGGATGAACTAGTACAGTGGATGGACAGCCTCAGGAGGTGAGGTGTTGTTGATCTCGATGAGCCGGTAGTCGGGAGGGTGATCTAAATGATCTATCCCCTTCTACGATGGTGGCTACGTCCTATTTTATAGTTGCCTTGGTCCTCTTCCCAAATGTTTAGGTGGGTAGGGGTCCCACAACGGCCAAGTTTGAAGGGGGACAACTAGTACAAGCTATCTTGACAAAAGTAGTCTTTGCCTGCCAAAGGCTCTGGTGGTGACGCTGCTGTGGGCTCCGCGATGACCTCCATCCTGCCGCCTTACTGGTCATGGTCTTGTTACACAGATATGGAAACCTTTGCCTGATTCCTCGGGACCCCGCGCCTACGCTTGCCTCCTTAGCACCAAAGAGGAAACTGGTACAATGTGCCCGCTGGCGCCCGCCTGGCCTTGGTCGTCCTGGCTCACATCATGCAAACCTCGCGACGTGCCCCTTGCATAGATATCTCCGCTCCTCGGGAGCCAGCCTAGTGAGGCTGCCCCCAGGGAGGTCTTGGTGTCGTCCGCCTCGCGAGGCTCGGCCCCTCACAAGGGTCTCGAGTTTTTGCTGTTGAAGATGGGTTGTACTGGGCCGTTGATGGAGCCATGCCACGGGCCGTAGGCAGGCAAGTCTGGATACCCCCATCCCCAGGATGCTGACAGTAGCCCCCAGGCCCAAGGCGCGCTCGAGATTGGCTTTGAGGCGAAGCTAAAGGGCAAGTGCAGAGTGCCATGGGCCCCAACCGCCTGCGGCCTTGGTAGACGCATGGCTATTGATGGGACATGGGCGCCTCTGCTTCCCCATGTTGCCGCTACAACCGTCTGACTTGACAAGACGCCGCTGCATGCAGGAGAAAATCATCATTACCTACGATCATGGAGGCTGGCAGTTGGCCTCCTTCTGGCTATATGTGATGGGAGGGGCAGAGCCCACTCGCTCATCTCTGCCTTCCCGCCGATTGCTCTCTCTTCTTCCTCTTCGCCTCGATGCCTTGTTGCAGTCCCATGGCGCCCACGAAGAGGTTTTTGGCCGCGGAGAAGGGGAAGCCTCGCCAGGAGGGGCCCGGCTTGCCACCGCCCAAGAGGGGGCGGGGCCATCCCCGTAAGCATGCCGTGACCCCTGTTGTGGCTCTTCGGGGGTGTGGTCGCACTCCTTCAGGGACTGGCATCGTCCTCGGCGGCCACAGCGGCGTCTCCTCCCACGGCGAGGGCCGCTCTAGGCGGAGCAGCCCTTGCACCGAGGGGAGGCATGTCGTGGTCGCCCGGCCTCCTCGGCCGCGCTTCCATTTGGCGGAGGTGCTCCCAGAGTTCGTCGTGTAGTCGGATAGTCCGGCTGGCACCTGGCCTTATCTTCTGTGCTCCTTTGTCGGTGAGCTGCCTGCCCGGGGTCTTGACGGCCTCTGGTTGCAGGCCGACGGTTGCTGCAACAAGGCCTTGTGGGTCATGGTGGAGGTCTCCGTCGCGGGCAACGTGGCCCTGGCCCGCGGCTGGCAAACGTTTGCCCGCGTGCGCAGCCTGAGCTGCGGTGTACCCTCCACTTCAAGTATGATGGTGTCGCGACCCTCTTCGTGATGGTGTTCGGGGAAGATGGTCGCTACGCAGGGTGCTGCCCCAAAGACAACGGCAGCGACGGTGAGCTCGGTCTGGGCGACGGCCGTGACGAGGCTGAGGGCAAGCTTGCCCTTGGCGACGACCGCGGTTCGCCCAGTGGCGGTAGCTTCTCCGCCAGCGAGCGCACTAGCAGCAGCGGCTATGACCAACCGCCTCGCCGCCGGGCCCGCTTCCAGGACGGCGGCGGGTCGTCCCGCCACTGCGCGGCAGTGAAGCGCGAGAGGGACACAGATTGAGCTGACTCCGGGAGGTCCTCGGAGCCGTGCCTCCTCAGCTTCCGCGGTCATGCGGGCCGCTTTTGTTTGAACTTTCCTCTCTTCCTGTATTTTGAAAAAGGTAGATGGCCCTGATGTGGCGTGTAATGAACTATGATCTCTATGCTGCTAAGTTATACTTATTGCTCCGACGTTGTTCGTGTTCCACGTAGATGCAAAAAGAAGGGGGTGACTTAGGTTGATACGCTCGGGGTAGTTTCCCATCTCGGGAGGGCGCGCCTCCTGGCATCTAGTGAGGCCTCCTTGTTGCCAACTCGGGAGCCACTGACCTTGGGAGGCATCACAAAGCTGCAGAGTTTGTTATGTCATCTGTCGGGTGCCTTACTCCTCCTTACGCGAGCCCTCGGGTATGGGCTAATCATGGCTTAGCGCACTGCGTCGCGGTACCCGTGGGGCACGAACTTAGGAGGGTGCGCAAATCACGAGCTCAATCAAGGACGCCTCGAGGAGATGAAAGGAGCCGAAGCTCTGGGGCGACAGGGCTTTAGCGAGGTCTGTCTATGGTTTAGGCTAGCCCAGCGCACGCACACACCTGCCCAGCCCCGCGCAGGGCGCACGAGGGAGAGCGTCGGGCAACTGCCGTCCTCCCTGACACAAAACAAAGAAGCGAGCGAAGAAGTAGACAAAAAGGGGGCTCTACCAAGCAATCGAGAAACGCCAGAGCTCCAAATTTCACATAAAGGTTGCAACTATCTACAGAAAGCAAATGAACAGCCGCATTCGGCACCTACTCCAGTCTTCTCACCATCACGAAGCTAAGTGTTGCCACTAGGACGTGCGAGGGAACCCCCGATGCCGAGGGCGGCACTCCGGAGACTTCTGGGCATGTACAACCCCACTCATTATTACGTGAGAGTGTCACGAGCGGAGACCTTCACAGGCACCGGGCCTTGCCTCATGGGTAGAACTTCCGGAGGTGCTGAATGTTCCAGGCGTACTGGATGTGGATCTCGTCCTGCGTCTCCAGGCGCACATCACCAGGCCTAGAGACGCGGGCAATCCTAAATGGGCCCTCCCACATGGGTGAGTGCTTATGCAGCCCTTCCCTGGAGAGCACCCGCCTCAGGACAAGATCGCCCACCTCGACCGTCCTGGAGCGGACGCTATGGAAGTGGTACCGTTGCAGCGCGTGCTAGTACCCTGCCGCTCGGAGTGAGGCTTGGCGGCGGCGTTCCTCCCCCAGCACAAGGTCCTTCCCCCGCATGGCGTCATGACGTGCCTCGTCAAACGCCAAGACCCACGCGGAGTGATGCTTGACCTCGTGAGGGAGAACCGCTTCGGCTCCGTAGACAAGGAAGAACGGGGTCTCACTTGTTGTCTTGGTGGCGGTGGTGCGGATGGAGCACAGCACGGACTAGAGCTTGTTGTTCCAGCCCCTACCATAGGCCTCGAGCTTCTTCTTGAAGGTCCTTGTCTTGAGGCCTCTCAAGACCTTCATGTTGGCGCGCTTAGCTTGGCCTTTGCTCCTAGGGTGTGCCACTGAGGCGTAGCATATCTGCGTTCCAAGATTAACACAATATGTTTTGAAGAGATTGCTAGTGAACTGTGAGCCGTTGTCAGTGATGACGATTTGGAACTCCGAACAGGCTCATGAGGCCCTTGATGAACTTAACTGTGGACCCGGCTGGGATGGTGCGGACGGCTTCCACCTCCGCCCACTTGGTGAACTTGTCGATGGCGACGTAGAGGTAGCTGTAGCCCCTGGGTGCTCGAGGGAATGGACCGAGGATATCCAGCCCCCAGACCGCAAACGACAATGAGAGCGGGATGGTCTAGAGGCCCTGGGCAGGCTGGTGGATTTGCTTGGCATGGAACCGGCAGGCCTCTCAGGATTTCACCAGCTTGGCTGCGTCGTTGAGTGCCCTGGGCCAATAGAATCCGCTGCGGAATGCCTTGCCCACCAAGGTGCGCGATGAAGAGTGATGCCCACAGTTTCTGCCGTGTATCTTAGCTAACAGCGCATGCCCTGATCCCTGGAGATGCATCATAAGGAAACATCATTCGGTCGTTTTCGGTATAGCTCACCATCTTGGATGCAGTAGGCTGTAGCCTGCCGAGTTACGCCCTCCGCATCCTCCTCCTTCTCTGGCAGGGCCCCTTGCAGCAGGTACGCAATGAATTCTTCAGTCCAGCACCCCTCATGAGGTTCAAGCGCGAGGAGCAGGCGCGCTCCTGAGGATGGGCCGCAGGCGGGAGCTCCTGAGGTTGGTGGCGGGGGGAGCTCCTCCTGAGGCGGTGTAGGCTCCACAGCCGGAGGGGCCGCTGAAGGCTTGATGAGCCGCTCCTCGAAGACGGGGGGCTCCTGGGGCTGACGCCCTCTTGGCGATATCATCAGCTTCCTTGTTTGTGCCACGGGGCACATGCTGCAATTCTAGGCCCAAGAATTGCTTCTCCATTTTGCGTACCTCTGCGAGGTACGCCTCCATGTGCTCGTCCTTCAGCTCATACACCTTGTTGGAAAAGTTGACGTGGGACTGGGAGTCACCCTTGATGGCGAGGCACTTCACCCCCAGGGCCACCGCAACCTTAAGGCCGGCGATCATCCTTCATATTCTGTGATGTTGTTGGAGACCTTCTCGCCCCGTTGGAAGCAGAGATGCACATCGTAGTAGAGCTTGTCCTGGGTGGGAGAAATGAGCACAGCCCCAGCCCCATGCCCTGGTGCGTGAAGGCACAGTTGAAGTACATGACCCAGCCATCTGGTGCTTCGCTCCCTGGCAAGAGAGACCGGTCCTCACCCGCTTCGGGCCCTGGGGCGTCAGTCCACTCCGCCGCGAAGTCGGCAAGCAGGGCTCCCTTGATGACCCTGCTGGTGCTATACTCCAGTTGGAACGCCTGTAGCTCGATGTTCCACTTAGTGACCCTTCCCACTTCATTGGGGCTCCGGAGTACCCTCTCCAGTGGGTAGGCTGAGACGACATTGATGGGGTGGCCTTAGAAGTAGTGGCATAACTTGCGTGAGGCCACAAGGAGCGCGAGCAAAAGCTTCTATGACATGGGATAGCATGCCCACGCATCTCGCAACACTGTGCTGACGAAGTACATCGGGTGTTCGATGATGGAGGAAGTGTTGGTGGAGTCCGAGATCTCCTGAAGATGGGGTGCTCCCTGAGACTAGGGGACCTCTGGAGTTCGGTCCCCTATCGGGGCTACCGGGGCCTCAAGAGCATCGTCTTGTGGTGCCCGGTCATCTGCTAGCTCTAGTGTGGCTTCAGGGGCGTCGTCTTGGTGTTGCATCATCCTGACCGGATGCGCCTCGTCGGGTGGCAGGCTCTTGGCCTGGCGCTCCTCCCGGACGGCCACCAACACTGTGCTAGTGGAATGAGGTGTGGCGGCCAGGTAAAGCACCAGGGGCTCGAGAGGACGAGGCGCCACCATCACCGGTGGGATGGTTAGGTATCTCTTGAGATCTTGAAACGCCATGTCAGCCTCCGGAGTCCACTCGAACAGGCCCTTCTTCTTCATCAACTTGAAGAACAGGAGGGCGCGTTCCCCCAGCTTGGAGATGAAGCTCCCCGGTGAGGTTACGCAGCCCGTGAGTTTTTGCATTTCCTTGAGAGTCTACGGTGGGCTCATGTCTTCTATTGCTTTGATCTTCTCTGGGTTCGCCTCGACCCCCCTGTGCGACACGAGGAAACCCAGCAGCTTGCCGGAGGGGTTGCCAAACACGCATTTCTCCGGGTTGAGCCGCAAGTTTACCTTGGGCAGGCTAGCGAAAGTCCCCTCGAGATCCTGAATGAGGGTCCTTGCTTCCCGAGATTTCACCCCAATGTCGTCGACGTAGGCCTCAGTGTTCCTCCCGAGCTGCTGGCCTAGAGCGATGTGCACTAGTGCAGAACTGAGCTATAGCACCGGTTCGTAAGGCCCTTTAGTGCCGGTTCGGTAACCGACACTAAAGTGTGGGGACTAAAGGTCCCCCTTTTAGTACCGGTTCCGCATGAACCGGCGCTAAAGGGCAACCACGTGGCACGAGCCAGCTCCGAGGGCGCGTAGGACATTACTACCGTTTGGTAACACCAACCGGTACTAAATGTTTTGGGTGTGTTTTGGTTATATTTTTTATTTTTACTTTAATTTTGTGTTTTCTATTTAATTTAGTGATTGTTTTACATTATAATGAGTTGTTAAATCATTAGGTGAAAGTACCGCAAATTAGTTTGACTGGATGCATGTGGATCCTAGCCAAGTCACCAAGTATATGCCATATCCATATTATATATACTTGATCACCTAATTAAGTGATCGAGGTAATACGGATATGGCATATACTTGATCACTTAGCTAGAATGCATCCAGTTGAAACTAATCTACGGTTTCTTTCATAAATGATATAATAACTCATCATCATCATCATCATATTAATATAAAAACTCTTGCATCATATATATCATCACCAACAACAATTTTCATAGCTAGCTAAAAATCATCATATAATAGTCATCTCATTACCACTACTTAATCATCATATAGTCATTACCGCTATCTAATCACCACCAACACTAGCTTAAAGAAGAAACATTCACTTGTACTAGAAGCAAAGATATCATCGAGTTCAACATGGTAATGATATTATAAGCGTTCATAACACCACAAAAGCAAATCACTCTTTGAGATTAAGTTCAGGACGAAGAACACGGACATGAGAGGACAAGTACTAAGAGCATGAACTAGCTAATCACTCCTTCTGCTCTCTCTCAGGTAAAATAGCACAAAACATGTATAGTTTTCCTAATTCATCATATTGGAGCATGCAGATGAACCTGTCTCCTAATCGTGGGTTGCCTTCTGATTGCTGCCCCCTAGTACTTCTCTGCGATCGTTCACAATTTTGCCCCAGTCTTTTACTATTAAGCATTCCTCGCTATTAGAAAACCTGAATGCACTAAAGTGCATTGTAGGATATCTTGGCCGTAAGCTAACAATATTCATGGTACCTTTAGTCTCGATCCAATCAGGCACAACATTCATCGGGAGGCCCTATTGAAGAACATCATATAGTAACATACTTAGCAATGAAGTTTCGCTTAAAAAATAATGTATGCAAAAGATGCACTGAGGAGAAATAGTAGAAATCTTACCATCTTTCCTAAATATATGTGACCGTAGTTCAGTACGAACACTATTGGTCGCACGTTTTGAGTACTAACATTTGTAAGTGCAGGAAAAATATTTGTCTTGACAGCATCAAGATCCTCAAGCCATGAAATATAATGACTTGTCTCCTCGCAGTTTAATTTAGCCCCGGGACAGTGGACTGTCCTGTCTACCAAGCGCCAGACATGTTTCCTTGATTGGAAATAAGCTGTCAATATGAATTACTTGTTAACTATTTTTGAATAAACAATATCGAAGACATAAATATGGTTGAGAAACTCACATAATGGTAGAAATGGAGGCATCTTCACATGGACCCAGATGTCTATATTACCTTCAATATCATCTTCCGGACGAATATCAAAGGTGATAACCATATCAGGCTCAAATGCATAAGCCTTGCATAGTGCTTGCCAAGTTTTGCATTCAAAATAGGTGTATGTGTCTGCATTGTATAATTTGACGTTGAAGGTATAACCATGCTCGGTCTTCAAGTAAACTTTTTTTACCTCCATAGTTTTGTTAGGACTAAAACCTATCTTATCCAAGACAAAAATTCTTGCATGGCAGGGGATACGCTAGTAGAATAGTGAAAAATTAAAATTAAAAGTTGAAGCAAATGAACCATAAGTCATGCTTAATTACGAAAAAAGACTTGTCGTTCTGACTTACTGTATCCACTTCGAAGTTATCATCCAGCTTGATGCTGAAGCGCCTATCATCAACTAGAAAATTTCTACCGCACAGGCCGTGCTGGTCTTCGAAGTATTCGCACATAATGAAATCGTGTTCGTCATCAGACGACATTCCTATGTTCATAGGTGAAACATTAAACACTTATTAGTTCTATTAATTCAACTAATTCAATTAAGCACTTACGAAAAATATACCTAAATAAAGTAGCTCAACTAATTCAACTAATTCAACTAACTAGTTCAACTAATTAATTCAACTAAACTAGTTCTATTAATTTTCTTACTAAAAATAAGATAGCTAGTTCTATACAGTAAAATGTTAATTAGATGATCAAATCTCTATATAATAAAGTAGGTAGTTCTATATAGTAATATTTTGATTAGATCATCAAATCTCGTATACCAAAATTTTCTTGCTAAAAATAAACTAGTTCTATTAATTCAACTAATTCAACTAATTCAACTAAGAATTTACTAAAAATATAAGGTAGCTAGTTCTATATAGTAAAATGTTAATTAGATGATCAAATCTCTATATAATAAAGTAGGTAGTTCTATATAGTAATATTTTGATTAGATCATCAAATCTCATATACCTAAATTTTCTATTAATTTTCACTCAGGTAAAGTAGGTAGTT